>NW_021768090.1:0-1019 GCF_005508785.2 Acyrthosiphon pisum
GTATTAATTTATACACTTTTTGGCCCAACAGATAAAACTTTAATGATATTTATAGAAAAAAAAAACTAAAAAAATTAAAAACTTACAATGTCCGTAAACAGCTCAAAAAGAGTCAAATTATTTTAAAAATTTTATGGTATATATAAAATGCTAATATAAACATTCAGTGAAATTTTCAAGTTTCTACAGTCACTCGTTTTTTAATTACAACAAAATAAGAAAATCGTTACGTAAGAAATCGAGTGAATATCGAATGTTGTAAAAACATGAATTTCAAACGCCCATAAAAATTTAATTTGAGTTTGTTATAGACATTTTTTTTTTGGTAAAGGTAGATTATCCTATAAGGAATCTTGTATTACATTTTAAAATCTTAGATTTAAAAAGAAAAATTTTAATGATTTATAACTGGAAATAATTTGCAAATTTATCGTGATTTTTCCATATTTTGTCATTTTTTGAACTTTAAATGCTTAAAAAAAAAAACTGTGACTAACGATTTTTAATATTTTTCATCTGCCTTTGAAACAATATACTAGTAGCCTTCTATTAAATTTTCAAGCTTTTTTATCCAACAAATAAAATTTAATTGATATTTTTAGAAAGAAAACTAAAAAAAAATGGAAAATGAAAATGTCCGTAAAGAGCTCAAAATACATCAAAATATTTTGAAAATGTTATGGTGTATAGAAGATGCTAAGATAAACATTCAGTTAAAATTTCATGTATCTACGGTAATTTTTTTTAAAGTTACACCAAAAACCAAATTCAATTTTGTGAAAAATCGATTTTGCGTAAAAATTCCCGTTTTTCCTTAATTTTTCTTTTGTTTTTCCCGGCGCTTTTGAAAACCACTGGGAAATTTAAATGTTGACCAATGCACCAACGATATTCACTTTCTGATCGAACAAGATACTGAAGTTGAAAATCGTAGCATTATTTCGACTACTTATCGTGTACACAGACACAAAAAAATAAAAAAAAAAATAAAAAATACCTACACCTTATATCATCTAATG
>NW_021768091.1:0-1483 GCF_005508785.2 Acyrthosiphon pisum
CAAAAATAGAATTTGATTTGCTAACTCAAAAACTGATTTGCTATCATTTGCTAACTATTGCTAACTACCGGTTTTTGTTTGGAGTCGATCGGAAAAAATGGGTGGGCTGACATTTTTTTTTTCTAAAATCGCCAAAAATAGAATTTTGATTTGCTAACTCCATAACGTGATTTGCTATCATTTGCTAACTATTTGCTAACTACCGGTTTTTGTTTGGAGTCGATCGGACAAAGTGGGTGGGCTGACATTTTTTTTTCTAAAATCGGCCAAAAATATAATTTTGATTTGCTAACTCCATAAACTGATTTGCTATCATTTGCTAACTATTTGCTAACTACCGGTTTTTGTTTGGAGTCGATCGGACAAAGTGGGTGGGCTGACATTTTTTTTTCTAAAATCGGCCAAAAATATAATTTTGATTTGCTAACTCCAAAACCTGATTTGCTATCATTTGCTAACTATTTGCTAACTACCGGTTTTTGTTTGGAGTCGATTGGACAAAGTGGGTGGGTTACCTGAACTTGGCCCACCCAGATAAAAAATAGTTATAACTTCTTCAATTATGATTTGCTAACTTTTAAAGTAAATTTGCTATTATTTGCTAACTATTTGCTAACTTTTGGTATTGGTTTGGGTCGTATCATAGAAAGTCGGTGGGTCAAGTTCATGCACGTCGCGTTGTCACATATTTTCTTATCATTTCGCCGATTTTTGTAATTTTCGAAAATTTACCTTTTAAACACGATTTCGACCATTTTCGAGATTTTTTTCGTCCACTTTTATATTTGATTTGCGTAGCTTGCGATCCATCGAAGTCACCGGTGTGCGGTTTATATTCGTGCGCCGTCCGTAGCGGTCGCAATATCGATCACAAAATGTGATCCCGGCCGAACTTTTTTACCCATTTTTTTCGTTTTCTTCAACCGTTTCGTATTTTTGCACGCCATTCTTTCCCGAATCTTGTCTTTTGAAAGCCGTTTATATTTTCCCTCGAAATCGGTTCGTTCCCCTCGCAATCGGGTTAAGAAATGACGCCGGGGACTGACCGTTAATTCGCGTACATATACATGTATATGAGTACGATTTTTGCATGTGATTAAATAATTATTAACGGAAAATGGTTTTCACACACCCCGTTAAATCTAATATATAAAATTCTCGTGTCACAATGTTAGTTACAATACTCCTCCGAAACGGCTTGACCAATTTTTATGAAATTTTATATGCATATTCAGTAGGTCTGAGAATCGGCTACTATCTATTTTTCATACCCTTAAGCGATAAAGGTTATCCAGAAAAAAATAAAAAATAAAAATAATAATAGTGTATTATATATTGGTTAATCGGGCATGTTTGTTGATTTGTATTATTATTTTTGTCAATATAATATATCTATATAATATATAAATGTGAAAATGAAAACCTTTGAGTGATATGTACTCGGAAACTACTGAACCGATCGTTATGATTTTTGTTTTAAATT
>NW_021768092.1:0-975 GCF_005508785.2 Acyrthosiphon pisum
AACGATTTTCTTATTTTGTTGTAATTAAAAAACGAGTGACTGTAGAAACTTGAAAATTTCACTGAATGTTTATATTAGCATTTTCTATATACGATAAAATTTTGAAAATAATTTGAATCTTTTTGAGCTGTTTACGGACATAGTAAGTTTTAAATTTTTTTAGTTTTTTTTTCTATAAATATCAATAAAGTTTTATCTATTGGGCCAAAAAGTGTAAAAATTTAATACAAGGCAAAATTTAAAACAAGATTCCACGTAAGTAGTTAATTCTGTTACCAAAAAATCTAAAAAATACATAAGCACAGTTTATTCTTATAGTCATTTTAAGTTCAAATTTGGACGAAGTTACATATTAAAAAACCTGGAATAACTATTTTAGTTATTTTGTTGTGATTGTATAATATTATTTATGGGTACTTGAAACTTATAAAGTATACTATTATATATCTATGATAGTACCACGGTTTGTTGTTGATGTATAACACGTTACCTAATGGATATTGTGATATGATTAATTTGGAATTTATTTTGATACCTATTATAGGTAAATTTTTTTTTAATACTATAGATAAGTATACCTATAATGGGTATGTCTAATATCTAGACTGACAAACCGTCTCCGCTCAGAATCGTTTTTCTTATACAGTGATATTATATCATTGAATTCAAATTTAATACTATCCATTATACAGTGACCCACCTGTAACCTACTATACAGCAGAGCGACATCCACTTACCCACCTTTTTTATTCTATAAATATTAATAAAATTAACAATTTTATTGATATTAAAATATAGTATAATAGAAGCAAGTTAGTAGAAACTGGTTTTTTCCTATTTAAATGGTTCCCTGCACGTGTTACAGAATATAATATAATTTATTCATCGGATATAATAATTTAAATCTATAATTTTAAATTTGGTCACTTCATTTTTAACCCGCGTTGGTTTATCCGAAGTTCACAGACGCATAAA
>NW_021768093.1:0-1456 GCF_005508785.2 Acyrthosiphon pisum
CTTAATAATAAATAACAATATAATTATAAAAGAGGCGACTTAAATAAAATAAATAGTTCAAAATTCATTAATTTATCCGAACTACAAAATAGTTCAAATTCCAATGAAATGTACAAACTCCAAAAAAAGGAGAACATGTCAAACGTTATTGGAAACATGAAATGTATTGTTGTAAATATAATATAGCTTTTCATTGAACCTCTACAGATGAGCGACTAAAGTGCGCAGCTATTAATATGTTGAATAATCATAGAACAGGATCACACAACATCTCCGTAATTATTTAGGTACCTATACCTAATGACGATAATATTTTATTAAAAATGTTTTGTGAAAGTTTTTAAATATTTTTATTAGGTAGAGATTTTTTTAGTTGTATTATTATGACGTTCGAGTTCGAATTTTATCAATTAATTCAACTATTATTGATTTGTATTTAATTGTTTTATATTTTTACATACTTTTAATTTTTTGTCCGGGGCCCGGGGGGAAATTGTCTTGTTTGGGCGGCAAACGTCCAATTCATCGGTGGCTGGGGGAGTGGGTAAAACTTCCTAAAATATTTCTGACCTTGGTGCGATTAACCGTGATCGGTCCAAAATGTAATAATGGTGCCAAGGAATGTTAGGAATGTATTATCGGTGAAAAAATCTGACGCCAGCCGAATATAATATCATATAAATGTGATTGTGCGTGTTTTTTATGCACACAAACGGCGACACAATGTTAATGGCGTTTTCGGAATTCGAGGACGACGGCGACGCCTTAAATGTGTTTACCAAACTGTCTCACGATAACGATGGATGGACACGTCGTTGAGTTTTAATGGATTTTACACGACCACTATAATAATATAATATACATAATATTACATTACTGACATTTACTGTACGACCATTGTTATCAGTGGCGGCTCGTGTATGCGTGCACTACCTACCCAAACTCGAGGAAAGTTGAAAACATAAATCATAATAACACGAATAAGTACCTACTTACAGCGTTATTAAGAATATTTTTAATAATAAAAAAACATAAATTCAGAATATTTCGACGGCCAAACAGCCGGACGGTTATCCGCGATGGAACGGTATCGGTGTGGTGTAGTAGTGCACATATGGCCGGGCCGAGGGCTTGGCAAGGTGAGCGTCAGCGCCAGGGGCGCAAAATATCGAGTAGGAATGGGGACGCAAAATTTGAAATTATTAAATTTGAATTTTAAAAAAAAATATTTCAATATATTAATATTTGTTATTAGATGCAAGTTGATTAACACTTCAATTTATATACCTAGTTAAACCTCAAATTTACTATTGATAATTTAAATCAATTTTCATTCACGACGATCGACGATAACTGGTACCTACCGAATTATATCGTAGAGTATATATTACATTTATTATAATGTATATATTTCTACACGTATACAAACCACATGAAATATCAATGGGGTTTCCTG
>NW_021768093.1:3307-4756 GCF_005508785.2 Acyrthosiphon pisum
AAATCCTATTGAGTATCGGGTATAATATAGGTTTAAAATTTATTACTTTGGATAACGGTTGTAGGATTATCGATATAAACAGAAACATCCATGCATTTTGTGTCAGTTACATGTTGACGTGATATAGGTATAACCGTAAAACATGGAAGTTATTAAGTCTAACAAAGGTGGGAACAAAATTTGTTGGAGAGGTTATACATACATAATGAAACATCAAGGACGCAAAAGATTAACGTGGAGATGTACAAAAGAAAGTTCATTGAAATGTCGCGGAACAATGTACACGGACTTAAATATTGGACATATCCTCAAATTGGAAAAGTTCATAGTCATATAGCTGATAAACACGAGGTAAATAACTTTTTTCAACTCTACTCAATTATAGACTACCTATATAGTATAAAATATGAATAGTAATACATTTTTTGAATAAAAATCTTAGTCTATAATATAAAAATCGAGGAACTCGCTTTACTGTATAGTAATTAGTAGGTGTCGGGCGCGTCTAATGTTCGTGCGGAAATTGTTCGAATACGAAAATTTTTTGTGCACATATATTGTTTTTAACATTAAAATTTTTTTTCCTTACATTGTTAATTCATAATAGATTTACATACCTTAACTCACATACCTTAAGAATTTAGACCCACAATCACAAGCTAGAATTCCACCTGAATCTATAATGAAAAGAACAATACGTAATCAGAGAAAAACGGAACATCCAGCTAGTGGAACTAGTATAGAGGGAGAGTGGTGTACAACTGGAAATCCGGATAATAAAAGATTACTTTTGGTTGACGATGGTGACGAAAATAGGTTAGTTATTTTTGCAACCGACGAAGGACTTCAAAATTTATCCAAGTCTAATGAATGGTATATGGACGGTAATTTTGCTTTGTCACCTAAAGGTTTTATGCAGCTTTATGTAATAAGAGTACAAATTAATGGTATTTTTGTTACTGCCGTTTATTGCTTGCTCACTAAAAAAACACAGTCTACTTACGAGCGAATGTTAAACTGTTTAATGGAAAAATGTGCAGAGAAAAATATTTTTCTTGACCCTATGTACATACATGTTGATTTTGAAAAAGCAGTTATAAATGCAATAAAAATAGTTATAGGTGAACACGTAGAGGTGAATGGTTGTTTTTATCATCTCACACAAGCAACACATCGTCACATTCAAAAAATGGGATTAACAAATGAATATAAATCAGACGAAGAATTTTCTGCATTTTGCCGACAATTGGACGCGTTAGCATTTTTACCATTATGTGATGTAGCTGAAGGAATGGTATACTTAAAAAGTATAATGCCAGAAAAAGGTTCAGCTATATTAGAATATTTTGACAACACTTATGTGACCGGTACATTTAGGAGAATTAATTCGACACAAGATAATTGCATACGCTTGCGGAATTGCCCACCCTTATTTCCACCTCACGTATG
>NW_021768094.1:0-1540 GCF_005508785.2 Acyrthosiphon pisum
TTTCAACATATGTCAATATTATACTTGAACTGATTAAATGCAGACTACTCGAAAGTATTTGAAAGGATTCTTATAAAAATATTTTAAGATTATAATTTTCCCCAACAAGATTTTTTGGATTATAATATTATGTGCAATTGAAAAAAAATCTGACATTAAAATGACATACTATTATATGTCTAATGTCAAAGAATAAAACGCATGCATTGATATTAATATACATATTATATATTACTATATTAGTATATTACCTATGGATAGATGTATAAAAAAATTGAATGTATCTTTTCAAACAATTATATTTCTGTCTAAAAGTTTCTTGGAATCACATATATTCGATCGAGGACAATTTAGTTTTAAAAAAACTTTATATAGTAATGATTCATAATTTTCACGTTCCTTTTCCAGGAATACGTCTCTTTATCTATATGTACATATAAAAACCTGAAATAAGTGCCTTTTGAAAAAAAAACTAAACGTTATTGTTTGATTTAAAATCGATGGACAAAATTACCTTTTAAATTAAATCTAGAGTTAATTTAGAATGGGGTATTGGGGATGTAATGTATAAAATAGGAATAAGGGCCCTACATTTTTTACTTGCCCCGGGCCCCGCAAAACCTTGCGCCGGCACTGGAGTCAAGGACATAACTATTATGTCGCCCGTTAAAATATACGATAATCTATATACATTTATTATATTTTTATCATTTATATTATTATTTTCAAAAAACCCGGCAGTCGAACGGAATGTCGGAATGTGTCGTCGTTGGTCCACCGCGCAGTCCGTACGTACACGTTGATACTTGAACTTGATAATAGTCAATAGATAAATAACCTCGGTTCCGATGTTGAGTGTAAAACTGTAAACTGTAACTGCAGTGTAAAATATTTATTATAGACTTTTAAAACTTGAAATAGGTAGGTAAGCAGAAGACGAGTAGACTACTTACCAAAAAGTCCAGTTATAGACGAATGATTGTATCCCGACGACCCGGGAATAGTAATAATTTATGTATTTATTTGTAAAAAATTTAATTACTCTAAAATATTTAAAAATATTTTAAATAAAATTAGCATCAGATTACTTGAAATTAAATGAAACGTATACATATATCAAAAACTTTCCGATGCTATTACTACATAATAATATTTATTTAAATTAAAATCGGTTCCCTAGTTATAAATAATAATAGACTACGTCTTCACTGAAAAAAATATTCTGTTAAGATAACCAAAATGTAGTAATCATTAATGTGAATTCCTGTTGGCTCAGGGACAGCAATATGTTTGTTAACGCTTACAGACTCATTCTTGTTAATCATAAGTTGTGGTAACCAACAAATTGTTCTGTTATTAAAACTGAATTTGATTCAGTACTGACTACAGAAAGTATGTATATTTACGGCTGAACTCAATATGACATTTACAAAATGTTCAGTTACTGTTACTAGGTTATTTGAAAAACCAGCAAAACACATTGAAGGTTTTAACAAAACACTTAAGTTAAGCAGATATTTTTTTCTGCTTTACATATTTG
>NW_021768094.1:3613-4736 GCF_005508785.2 Acyrthosiphon pisum
AATATAAAAAAAAAACGTGAAAAAATCGAAAAAAAACGCAAAAAATTTCGAAAATTTGGGCGGTCATGCAATCTTATGCGCGGAGCAGTCGCCGCCCGGTAGAGCGGTATCGACGGATTCGAACTCGGATCTACCTAGCAACGTACGATTGGGAAGCTACGCCTAACTACTACGCCACGATTTGTGTTGCTGCTTACAGTTAAAACTTCATTACTTAAGCTGTGACGCTGTGTATCAACGGAGTGACCTAAACCAATATATTCGATATATATCGATGTAATCGTATATAATTTGACGTAACTACACACTGTTTAAAACTTAATTGTAATTTATTCAATGATCTGACCGTTATTATTATGATTACATTATTATAATGTATGTTTGAATAATACGTTTACGTTAAGCAATATACCAACGTAATTAAGGACCAAACAATAATGCAATATTTATTGAATCAAAAACAAAATTGTGCACTTGTGCGTTGGAACGAAGACCGACCTACATTTCGTGAACGCGAATTTTAAGTGTACAAACCGCATATCCACGGGTTTTAAAAGAAATAAACTTAACAAATAGAGCACAGGCGGAGATTGAAAAGACGAAACGAATCGAGAAAAAAAAAAGCAATAATAACGACTGACGCTGGCGAAAAAAGCATTTGAAAACCAACCGACCGCCGCCGCCGCGGCGAAGGCACTCGATTGGACGCGCCAAGGAATCGCCGGGAACTTACTGGTCGGGCGGACTGTAGAAACGGAGCGGTGTTAAATTTTTTACGCCACGGTTTCACTTGGCTGGCGTTTTCCGTTCCACGGGTGGCTTGCAGACAGCTGTTTTCCTTGTCATTTTATATATTAAGATGATTTGGAAGGTACTACAAAACTCACTTGTTGAAATTGTATATCTAATAGTTATTGTTACAAAAGTACTTTGTTGTTACAATATTACTATTCAGTAAACACAACATTTAAATTTTGGTTAAATAAAATACAAATAAAATTAATTTTCAAAATTATTAATTTTGTTTATTAGTTTACATAAATTAAATAAACTTACATATTGATTTATAAATATACATATTATTATTACTTATATATTAATATTATTATAATTATTTTCACAC
>NW_021768094.1:4786-6293 GCF_005508785.2 Acyrthosiphon pisum
CAATAGATAAATAACCTCGGTTCCCGATGTTGAGTGTAAAACTGTAAACTGTAACTGCAGTGTAAAATATTTATTATAGACTTTTAAAACTTGAAATAGGTAGGTAAGCAGAAGACGAGTAGACTACTTACCAAAAAGTCCAGTTATAGACGAATGATTGTATCCCGACGACCCGGGAATAGTAATAATTTATGTATTTATTTGTAAAAAATTTAATTACTCTAAAATATTTAAAAATATTTTAAATAAAATTAGCATCAGATTACTTGAAATTAAATGAAACGTATACATATATCAAAAACTTTCCGATGCTATTACTACATAATAATATTTATTTAAATTAAAATCGGTTCCCTAGTTATAAATAATAATAGACTACGTCTTCACTGAAAAAAATATTCTGTTAAGATAACCAAAATGTAGTAATCATTAATGTGAATTCCTGTTGGCTCAGGGACAGCAATATGTTTGTTAACGCTTACAGACTCATTCTTGTTAATCATAAGTTGTGGTAACCAACAAATTGTTCTGTTATTAAAACTGAATTTGATTCAGTACTGACTACAGAAAGTATGTATATTTACGGCTGAACTCAATATGACATTTACAAAATGTTCAGTTACTGTTACTAGGTTATTTGAAAAACCAGCAAAACACATTGTAGGTTTAACAGAACACTTAAGTTAAGCAGGAATATTTTTTTTCTGCTTTACATATTTGTATGTTTATACTACAAACTAGCTCTAAGTGTAACTCGGGGCCCGTTAGACTCGCTGAGAGTGGATACCGATTTTGGAGACAATGTCATTGGAAATATTATATAAGTCGCGACAGTAAAGTTGTAAGACGAAAATTTAGGATTTGTGAAAAAGATTAGTGATATGGATTGGAGATAAGGCTTGACGTTTTGGCGGGAACGTTTAAGCAATCCGTCACAAACGTTGTAAATGGATAGGCTGGATACGATCTCCTGTGTTGTTAAAAAGTGAACAGTCGATTGTCTAGCTATCAGTCATCAAATCACATAGGTAGGGAATCGAATCGCGGGCATTATGAGAAGCGTACCTATATCACCAGGTATGCAATCCACCTACGGTGGATTGCCGACCACGTTGGTAGCGTAGGTAACTGAAGAATGGAAAATATAGTTTGACCCCCGGCCCCCCCATGTTAGATGTAAGTGAATACTGATTTTGGAGACACAGTCGAATTATAAATGCCACACTTATAAAGAAAGAGATTTTGTGATAAGAATTTCTGATAAGGCCTGGCTCTATGGTGGTCTCGTTTCGTAGACGGGAAAGTTTAAAAGTCGAGTTTCAGTGTCTAGAAATCTCCCATGGCCGATGAAAATCGACAATTCAATGATACTATCCCCCAGCGTATGTCCGGTGCTTTTTTGTATGTGAAAAAAAGTTTAAATTCGAAAACCCGCATGTTAGAGTGTCTAGCAAGTTAGTTATCGCCCGTCTAAGACAGAACAAAAATAAGCAATCCACCTGCGGTG
>NW_021768094.1:8487-9593 GCF_005508785.2 Acyrthosiphon pisum
AGCAACTACGATTGGGAAGCCTACGCCTAACCTACTACGCCACGATTTGTGTTGCTGCTTACAGTTAAAACTTCATTACTTAAGCTGTGACGCTGTGTATCAACGGAGTGACCTAAACCAATATATTCGATATATATCGATGTAATCGTATATAATTTGACGTAACTACACACTGTTTAAAACTTAATTGTAATTTATTCAATGATCTGACCGTTATTATTATGATTACATTATTATAATGTATGTTTGAATAATACGTTTACGTTAAGCAATATACCAACGTAATTAAGGACCAAACAATAATGCAATATTTATTGAATCAAAAACAAAATTGTGCACTTGTGCGTTGGAACGAAGACCGACCTACATTTCGTGAACGCGAATTTTAAGTGTACAAACCGAATTTGGGTACAAACCGCATATCCACGGGTTTTAAAAGAAATAAACTTAACAAATAGAGCACAGGCGGAGATTGAAAAGACGAAACGAATCGAGAAAAAAAAAAGCAATAATAACGACTGACGCTGGCGAAAAAAGCATTTGAAAACCAACCGACCGCCGCCGCCGCGGCGAAGGCACTCGATTGGACGCGCCAAGGAATCGCCGGGAACTTACTGGTCGGGCGGACTGTAGAAACGGAGCGGTGTTAAATTTTTTACGCCACGGTTTCACTTGGCTGGCGTTTTCCGTTCCACGGGTGGCTTGCAGACAGCTGTTTTCCTTGTCATTTTATATATTAAGATGATTTGGAAGGTACTACAAAACTCACTTGTTGAAATTGTATATCTAATAGTTATTGTTACAAAAGTACTTTGTTGTTACAATATTACTATTCAGTAAACACAACATTTAAATTTTGGTTAAATAAAATACAAATAAAATTAATTTTCAAAATTATTAATTTTGTTTATTAGTTTACATAAATTAAATAAACTTACATATTGATTTATAAATATACATATTATTATTACTTATATATTAATATTATTATAATTATTTCACACATAATATATTTAAAAAATATTGAATAAAAATATATAAAATTAAAAATATACAATACAAAATAAATATTTACAATGCATATACATAGGTAAACTATTATTTAC
>NW_021768095.1:0-923 GCF_005508785.2 Acyrthosiphon pisum
CTGGGTTTTAGGTTCAATATTACATGTGCAACTGCATCTATGATATTCCGAAAAGTCATCATACTATTAGAGCACATGTTTAAAAGACTAATTTATTGGCCGGATAGGGAAGCTTTAAGAAGTACTATACCCCAATCAATTTTTTAATGTGTTTGGGAATTCTGTTGCTGTAATTTTAGACTGTTTTGAAATTACAATAGAGAAACCATCTAACCTAAAAGCTAGGGTACAGAGGTGGTCATCATATAAAAATAAAAACACGGTTAAGTATTTAATTGCAATAACACCTCAAGGAAGTATTTCTTTTATATCTGAAGGTTGGGGTGGACGGACTAGTGATAAATATATAACTGAAAATAGTAACTTGTTAAATAAATTACTTCCAGGTGATGTTGTATTACCTGATTGAGGATTTACAATAAGTGAAAGTGTTGGATTTCACTGTGCAACTTTGAAAACTCCAGGATTTACAAAGGGTCTACCTCAATTACATCCTTGTACTATAGAGGAAACCAGAAAAATTGCTTCTGTACGTATACATGTAGAACGAGTAATTGGTTTAACTCGTTCTAAATTTAAAATTCTCAATGGTCCTGTTCAAATTACTACTCTGAAAAACCAAGATGATACAACATGTCTTTTGGATTCTATTGTAACCGTTTGTTGTATTTTGAAAAATATGTGCAATTCAGTTGTACCTATTTAACTTGATATAAAGGCATAAGCAGTAATATAATATATTGTGTAATTTTGTACTTAGACATATAAATAAAAAAAGGTGGGTAAGTGGATTTCGCTCTGCTGTACAGTATGTTACAAGTGGGTCACTGTATAATGGATGGTATTAAATTTGATTTTCAATGATATAATATCATTGTATAAGAAAAACGATTCTGAGCGGAGACGGTATGTTAGTCTAGGTA
>NW_021768096.1:0-836 GCF_005508785.2 Acyrthosiphon pisum
ACATTTTTTTCATATTCTATATGGATGTATTTAAATTTGAATTATGAATATGAACTATTTTTACTCTTTTTGTTAGTAAATTTCTAAGTAAAAAAAAATAAAAATCAGAAAAATGAAATTGTCAAAGCATAGATAATTTATTGACGAATTCAAATCTGCTTTCAAAATTTATATCAGAACAATATTGGGCGTAGTGATTAAAGTCGTGAGCTATGTTTTCGATAGGTGCGTCGTCCTGGCACCCGTAAATCGTCAAAACCGACCCTAACATATCTCATTTTTTTGTACCCGATTTGTACCCATTTGAACCCCCCATAAAAAAATTTGTACCCCTCTCCCTTTTACGCAAAACCAAATCCCCCGTCCGGGTGCTGTAACGACGTCGTCCTGGCACCCGGAACCACCAGAAGTCAACCGATCGATTTCGGACCTATCTCATTTTTTTGTACCCGATTTGTATCCATTTGAACCCTCCCTAAAAATGTTTGTACCCCTTTCCCTTTTACACAAAACCGAATCCCGCGTCCGGGTGCTGTAAAAACGTCGTCCTGGCACCCGGAACCACCAGGAATCGACCGATCGATTTCGGACCTATCTCATTTTTTTGTACCCGATTTGTACCCATTTGAACCCTCCCTAAAAAATTTTGTACCCATTTTCCTTTTTACACAAAACCGAATCCCGCGTCCGGGTGCTGTAAAAACGTCGTCCTGGCACCCGGGAACCACCAAGGAATTCGACCGATCGATTTCGAATCCTATCTCATTTTTTTTGTACCCGATTTGTACCCAATTTGAACCCCTCCCTAAAAAATTTTTGAACCCCTCCTTCCTTTT
>NW_021768097.1:0-1174 GCF_005508785.2 Acyrthosiphon pisum
AAATTACTTGCAAATTTTCGCAATTTGACATATTTCGTATAAATTTAAACTTTAAGCACTTATAAAAAAAATTGTGACTAACGATTTTGGATTTTTTTTATCACTGTGAGAACAACTTATAAGAAACTTGTATTAAATTTTCAAAGTTTTCTATCCAACCAAAAATTTTTTATCGTTATTTTAAAAAAAAATACTTGGAAAAATTGAAAATTTCATTTGTCTATAAATAGCTCAAAAAAAGTCGAAACACTTTAAAAATTTAACCCTGTATAGACAACGCTAATATAAACATCTGTTGCAAATTTCAAGTGCTTACAATAATTATTTTTTGAGTTACAGTAAAATTAAGTTTTCGTTTTTGTCAAAAATTGGTTTTGCGTAAAAATTCGCGTTTTTCCGTTATTTTTTTAAGGTTTTTCCTGCCGCTTTTGAAAAGTATTGGGAAATTTTCACTTTTGACCCCCCAAAGTACCAACTAGATTCACTTTCCTTTCAGAAAAAGTACAACTTTTGAAAATCGAAGCATTTTTACTGCTCCAAAAGTTGTCGTCAGACACAAAAAAAAAAAAAAAAAACACACATCATTGTAAAATCAATACATTCATCACTTCGTTCAGAATCTAAAATAAAAAAAATAATAAAATAATAAAAAAAAAACACACATCATTGTAAAATCAATACATTCATCGTTCCACTCAGAATCTAAAACTAGTATATATTTTCAAAGGCAGATGAAAAAAATTAAAAATCCATATAGTCATCATTTTTTTTTTTTATAAGCATTTAAAGTTCAAATATTGACGAAATACGTAAAATGACGAAAATTCGCAAATTATTTGGTGTAGAAATATTTATAAAAGAATTTCTTTTTAAATCTAAGGTTTGAAAATATAATACAAGATTCCTCATAAGTTTGTCTACCTCTATAAAAAAAAATGTCTACATGAAAGTCAAAGTAAATTTTTATGAGCGTTTGAATTTCATATTTTTACGACATTTGATATTTACTCGATTTGTCATGTAACAATTTTCTTATTTTGTTGTAATTAAAAAACCAATGAATTTTCACCAAACAATTTTGAAAATAATTTTTTTTGAACTGTAGTTTTCAATTTTTTCAATTTTTTTTTCTATAAATATTAATCATATTTTATTCGTTGGGTTTTACGTGAAA
>NW_021768098.1:0-4614 GCF_005508785.2 Acyrthosiphon pisum
TAAATGAATAATCCAAATAATTAAAAACAAAAAATATATATATAAATAATATTATTATATTATAATATTATTAAATACAATTAGGTAGTGCCTTCACTGGTTGGCTTCTTCCCTCACGATTTCATGTACAAAATATTATATCACATATTCTTATTGTGCCTAATGGTACAGATTGTATATATCTTGTTAAAATTATAAAAAAAAAAAAAAAAAAATTATATATTATGCTAGTTCCAATTATAAATGTTTTTAAAAAATTAATAATTTTGAATTACAAATTGACAATTATTATTTTTTAATGTTATATAACTTATATTATTCAATTACTATATGATATAAAAAAATATATATATTAAATTATTAATTTGAGATGAGTATAGTTTAAATTAGTAAATAATAGTAAAGTAAAAGTAAATTACACACTCAGAAGTCCATCCACCATGTACATAATATTTATCTTGGTAGGTATATGATATACTCACTTCAACGCCGCGCCCACGTATTTGTTATCATGTTGCAGTTCTACCGTCAGTCCAACAGTGTCCGGTCAACGATAGCCAGGGAAATCAACGTCAGTCTACTTCAATATTGTATACAAAAACCTTTAGTAAATATCTGTGGCTTGAATAGCATATGTAAATCAAAAAGAAAACATTGTAAATTTGATAAATGATTTATTCATGTGTAATAATAAAGCACCGATTATTCAAACGAATCATCCGCTATGCATACCATTACAACAGCTTGTCAGCTTGTGTAGGTACACGGTGTAATGATTTCAAAATGAGAAAAATCCCAAACATAAATTTAGATACAATATGCATTATTATTAAACAGTACAATTTACTTAAAATGGGTTTTAATTTAACTTTTATATTTAATAATTTATAATATCATATTATTAATTCAACTAAAAGCTAAAATAAATAATAAAAATATAAAAAAATCCAAAATGACAAACCGCCTCTGCTCAAAATCGTTTTTCTTATACATTGATATTATATCATTGAATTATTCAAGTTTAATACAATCCACTGTAAATTGATCCAACCAACTTCAAAGTCATTCGATATATGAGTTTTTTCCAAGTGGGAGAACAGGAACAAATGTTATTCAATCACCGTTAAACCTTATATATTACAGATTAAACAAAATATATATTGATTGTACAGTTAGTTGATCAAAACAATAATCCGATCGATAACTTGAATGAGACATTGACAGTTGCTCTGCATATTAAACGTCACGAGTCTCATTATTAGATTTGTATCTCAGATATCAGGATGTACGAGTCAGTTACTTTAAGTTTAACCGGGAACACAACCATATTATCTGCAAATTATTTTCCGTCTATAAATCTTTACGAAGACTCAGAAATAGCTTTGTTATGTTTGCAGACATTTAATTACTTCCCGAATATCAACAAAGATAATAATACATTTGCTATACAAGTAGTTAACCCTAATAATAATTATTATGATCGTATGTGGTGTTATATTAAACTGAAAGAGGGATGTTATGAAATTAAAGATATTAAGCATCGAGTTATGAAACAAATAAATATTTATAATGAAAAATTCAAAACCCAGTTAACATTTGACATTTCGGTTGATCCTAACGATTTCAGATCAAATATAAAATGTAATGGAATACTACACTTTGAGATTGCACATAGCATAGCACCTGTATTGGGTTTTGAAAAACGAGAATATAAGCCAGAGTATGAAATGCATAGATCAGAAAAAGCTGTGAACTTGAACACAATTAATTCTATAAAAGTAATGTGTAATATAGCTCAAGGGTCATTCACCAACCATCTTCAAAATCATTTGATTTACGAGTTTTTCCCGAGTGAATTAACAGGATCTAAAGTAATTCAGTCACCGTCAAATTTAATATATTACAAATTGAATAAAACAAATATCGACTCAATAACCGTTCATCTAGTTGATCAAGATCATAATCTGATTGATAATTTTGATGAGACATTGACGGTTGTGTTGCATATTAAACGTTAAGGGTGTTAAGATTGGTTTAAAATTCAATATAAAACCACTACTTAGGAGCAGTTCGAGTAGTCATAAGACTAAAGTGATAGCAGCAACATCAAACAAAGTAAAAAAATTAACGTTAAAAAAATATTTTACAAGCTCTGGGTTATCAATTAAAGCAGAATGCCTGAGAGTGATATTTTAGATATAACTTCACACTATGAAACGGATTCTAAAATTACTAAAATTGAATATCATTCATATACACCGTATACAACCTCATTTAATAATAATGATGAAATACGTATTTAAATCCAACAAACGGATGTATATCCATACTTACACGAAAGCTTTATTTTTTTGGAAGGAAAAATTACTGAAACCGTTCAAGTGAAATTATCTAATAATGGTTTCTTGTACCTCTTCGAACACTACGATTAGAAATCAATGGGATAGAAGTAGATAGCACTCGTGGTCTTGGAATCACTAGCTCGATGAAAGGTTACATATCAGGTACACCAGACAACTATAATTGTTATGAAAATTCTGGCTGGAATTTTAAAAATGAAACACAATTATCAAATGAAAATGGCGAATTTAGTGCTTGCATTCCACTGAAATATTGGTTATTTTTTTCTATAAAATTACAGGGAGATTGGTTTCACTGTTAGGCATACATTTCTGGTTAAGCTTTTTTCATCTCCCCGTAAAAAGTGCCTCAGAACACCCAACCATACATATTAGAATTTTTAGCTAACCGTAATCGAATGTGCTGCAAGGCAGACTTTCCCGCTTAAATTTTTTTCATCTCCCCGTAAAAAGTGCCTCAGAACACCCAAATTACTACTACTAGCAATTTATTTGAAATGTGTGTTAAAAAATTGAAATTTTCTTATTGATTTCCGTGATAAAAAGACCCCCTTAAATATAATATTTATGTGGCCTCCTTACAAACGTATACTAAAGGTGAAACACAAGACTTTTAAGGAATAAAATATATATGCAGTAGGTAACTACAGAAGTTTGGTAAATATTAATATTAAATTGAAATAAATTAAAAACATGTTTACAATTTTTTTGTAGAATGATAGAAATTAGTTACTGAGGTGGTATGAGCATGTACCTATAATAAACGAATAATCGTGATAAGGTCGATTTTTTCGTTACAAACGAATACTTAGTAGCAGTGTTCGGATTAGATAAGTATTTTATTTAATAAAAATAAAGCAACTCAAATGTACCTACTCCTAAACTTTATATTTTTTTTTTTTTTTGTAAAAGAATCATGTAAAAGTAAATAATTTTGTATCATTGAAAAAGTAAAACAGCTTGGTTTTGTGGGGTCACCGTAAGTTCAGTATATAATTTTTTTGCTGCTGTTACGTTGTTATTATTATTACATTGTATTAAAACAACACAACAAGTAAATATGTTATTTTTTAATAATTTTTAACTAGGTTCATTTTTTTTAGTTCGGGTGGTACTACTGAGTGCCCTCCCAATATCTGTTAGTATCACTTATGTATATTTTATAATTATATCATTAATTAAAATTATTTATTGTACCAAATGGTCCAAATGTGTATAAATTTTAATTATATTTTAATAAAAAAAAAAACTAGGTTAATTTTAAATTGAAATATTATATAGTTTATTGACTTGTTATAAACGATACGTATATTTTTTATAAATTAATTATACATATTGTTTTACCTAACTATTTATTTTTGCACGAAGATTTATTATGACATCAACTATTAAATAGCATATTACTTTTAAAACATGCATACCTACACAAATATTATGTTTGGTGAATCTATTCTGTACGTCCCATATAATTAACATTCGGTACTCTGAATATAACGCATTGAAAAATTAATAATTTCAATATCGTCTGATTTTTGTATTAAGAGGATGTATAGTAATAAGAAATGTTAGTATTTACATACTAGGTTAAGAAAACAATTCTATGTAACAAGTAAACATTTAACATATTACATATTATAACTAGGTGAAGTCAACAATTAAGTAATAAAATAACAATTATAAGTATAATCTAATCATAGGACAATCGATATTATGCGATTGTTATACGATTTTAAGTTTAAGATATAAAGAACATTTGAGAACAAAAAAGGGGTCAGAGTGTGGTGATGGTGTGAATCGATTACCTACTACTGGGTAATAATTTATAGGCCAACTAATGGTTTATTTAAATATTATACCCACGTTTGAAATGTAGCTAATAACCAAGTATTTAAACGTAGAAAATTACATCTTGTTCATATTACGAGATATGATAGTATATTTTATTTTGATAAAACTACATTTGGTAGTTATTATTTATTGATAATTAAATTATTATCATAACACTTTTGAATTTCATCAATTTAGTAAAACCGTGAAATATATTAAATACTTCACGGTGATAATATGAAACGAATATTTATATACTACATAATATTATTATGTAATAGGTTATTATTTCTTTTTAAGAGCAAAAATATTAATTGTATTTGGTATTATCATAATATTATTTAATTATAAACTCGTGGAGGTCGTGTTGACGGAGCCATATGGAATTTACACGCAAGTTGGTTCCTCCGAGTATATGGTTGAAACA
>NW_021768099.1:0-904 GCF_005508785.2 Acyrthosiphon pisum
TGGGTATACTTGAAACTTCTTAAGTATACTATTATATATCTATGATAGTATCACGGTTTTTTGTTGATGCATAACGCGTTATAAGTACCTGATGGATATTGTGATATGATTAATTTGGAATTTATTATAGGTCAATTTTTTTTTAATACCATATATATAATATTATGTCTTATACCTAGACTGACATACCGTCTCCGCTCAGAATCGTTTTTCTTATACAATGATATTATATCATTGAATTCAAATTTAATACCATCCATTATACAGTGACCCACTTGTAACTTACTGTACAGCAGAGCGACATCCACTTACCCACCTTTTTTTTTAAGTTATAACTCTTGAAGTTTTGAAGGACAATATACATTTTAAGTTTCCTATTCAGAAGCAGAATATTATTCGGAATATTTCATTCTATAAATATCAAATTTCGGACAATTTGTTTATTAGGTAGTTATAACTTATAAGTATTTAAAGTTTATATGAGTGGAGTAGTGGACTAAAATTGCTCCAAGTACCACTCCAAACCGCTCTTCAGAACTTTAAATCAATAAAACTCATAAATTGCTTGTCCAAAGTTCGATTTTTATTCATTAAGTAACTCCAAATATTATTTTGCTTTAAATTAAGGAATTAAAAATGATGTTGTCACTAAAAAAAGTTCAAAAATAAAATAAAAATGATGATAACAATAAATAATGTGGTTTTATAACAGCTTAAAATTATGTAAAAAAAATATTTTCAAAAATATTAATAGGTTTTGATATAATAATTAATAATTAATAATATTATTAAACAAAAAATTGCTGTCTGAGAAGTATCTTGCGTTAAATGGATTATTCGGTAGTAACTTATATAATATGTCAAGTAATAAAATATACATACTTAACGACGTTCTTAGAAATGA
>NW_021768100.1:0-1017 GCF_005508785.2 Acyrthosiphon pisum
TTACATAAATTATTATTTAGTTTAAATTGTAGGTATTATAATTTATAGGTACACACCATTACACCATACACCATAAAAATAAAACATAATATTATAGTAAGTATCTACTCTACCAATGCTTATCTTATATTTTGTTTAAACGTTTTGGTATATAATGCTTACCTACGTTTTAATCTTATTCTTATATAATATAATTAAGTACATATTATAATTCTGTAAATATTCTGCAATAATATTATTGATGATGAAAAATAAGCATAAAGAATGTTTTAGAGGTTAGGAAGAGTTCGTCAGTTAGCCCTCTCAAAAAAATTGTACCTCTGACAAGTATAATTATTTTATAGTTTGTAATATTAGAAGGATTTATTATTATTTTACAATTGGATTATGTTTTAGCTATTTGGTCTATAATTGGAATCAATCCATTTTATCTTTGACTCGATCTGTCTCATTCCGGGAACCTATTTGTTTTTATTTCAATAATAAATTCAACACATTTTTAGATTCTGAGTGGAACGATGAATGTATGGATTTTACAATGATGTGTGTTTTTTTTTATTTTTTTTTTTAAATTTTTTTTTGTGTCTGTGTACTCGATAAGTAGTCGAAATAATGCTACGATTTTCAACTTCAGTATCTTGTTCGATCAGAAAGTGAATATCGTTGGTGCATTAGGGAGGTCAAAATTTAAATTTCCCAGTAGTTTTCAAAAGCGCCGGGAAAAACAAAAGAAAAATTAAAGAAAAACGGGAATTTTTACGCAAAATCTGTTTTCGAGAAAATCGATTTTGGTTTTTGGTGTAACTTTAAAAAAAATGACCGTGGATACATGAAATTTTGACTGAATGTTTACATTTCTATTTTCTATACACGATAAAATTTTCAAAATATTTTGACTTATTTTGAGCTCTTTACGGACATTGTCAGTTTTCATTTTTTTTTTAGTTTTTTTTCTAAAAATATCAATAAAATTTTATTTGTTTATCAAAAAAGCTTGAAAATTTAATAGAATGCTCC
>NW_021768101.1:0-798 GCF_005508785.2 Acyrthosiphon pisum
TTTTTTGTATGTACGAGCATATCTCAAAAAGAACTCTACTTATTTTAATACGGTTTTCACAAGTAAATCGGTGGAGTCACGGGGAAAGTTTTAATGTATAATAATTTTGTTTGGTAAAATTAATTGGGTGCCGGGTGGCTGAAAATAATAACAATCTATGTCTATATATATAGTACAAATAAATAATTGTTTGTATGTCATTGATCTCCTCCTAAACCACTCGACATTTTTTGTGTGTTTTTGAGAGTCTCTGAACGGTTTAGATTCACTATTAGACCCAGTTAGTTTAACCCGGAGAGGTATTTTGAGATTAACGATAGACATTTTTGTTTATTTTTTTTTTTTTTAAATAATTAGTAAAAAATAGTATTTTAAATGTTTGCCATTAATTACTCTGGTAGATGACGTAAAAGGATCCATTAAATCGGCACACGCTTATGGTTTCGAATAAAGAAATTATATCTTAAAACAAACATGAGAGTTAAATGTATATATTTGTAAGCTGTGGCTATTATATAGGTTCTCAAAAACTACTTGACCGATTTTGTGAAAATTTCAAATTGTTCTTGGAGATATTAGAAAAGTTTAAAGAGTACTTTGAACCACGTTCGGATTATACCAAGTGCTGTACTGTGTTTAATTCTTGCTAGCACGTAAGGGCCCCGGTCTAGAAATTTTCAACATGGGCCCCTCATTATCAAGTTGCGCCACTGTATGTGCAAGTTCTGAAAATGAATCTCAGTCATCACAATATATAGGATAGGTATCAATGAAACTTAAAAGTCGTAACGAATCAAA
>NW_021768102.1:0-829 GCF_005508785.2 Acyrthosiphon pisum
AATTATTATTTAATGTGTATTCAGTTTAAAGTATTGTTTAAGTACTGCATAATTAATAAATATATTGTAATACTTAGAGCCGCTTCACTGAAATAACCACGCATGTAAAACCTGAATATCATATTTAAATATCTATCTATTGAAACCTATCTATGTACCTACATTTTATAAATAATTATTGTTGTAAAATATTAATGTAAACACACCTTAATATGCGCCAATGACTAATGGATTAGAGAAATATAAGACCAAATTTGAACCAGGCCAAATATATTCTGTAATATTTAATTAAGATACAGGAAAATATGAATATAGTAGGTAATGAATTAATATTAAACATATGGTTATTTATTCTATCTCTTAAAAGCGACACAACAAAATTAATATAACTATTGACAGTACAAAACTAACAACATTTATTATTGAAAATAAAATACTTTTTTGTTTGTTTATATCTTTTAAAATCACATAAAAATATTAATAATACTGATAAATATAAGTATATAATTGTTGGCTTAAATTTATAATAGTTAACAAATTATACTTTGAACTAATGGGTAGGTGTTATAATAATAATATTCTTATGAGTTGTTATTAAATTTTTTAATTATTTTATTTTTATTTTTTATCTGTAGATACTCAGCTAGAATTCAATTTTAAAACTCACAAGTGTCTGAATAAAGTATAATTATTTGGTTTTTCTGCTACGTTTTGAATGCTTGAAATTATCCTTTAGCCCAAAAATCTTTCTTTTAACTATTTACCCACGTAGAGGAAATCAGAGGAAAAAATGCATACAGTATCAAATAGTAAAATTTGTGTAACGTGA
>NW_021768103.1:0-1393 GCF_005508785.2 Acyrthosiphon pisum
AGTATTTTTGGTTAAAATTTGATGAAAAATGCAATAATTTATATTTTTGCACTGTATAAAATATATGGGAATTATTTTAAAATTTTCAGATTTAGAAAGAATGAATGTCTGGATATTTATTTTATTAGATTATAATTCATTAATGGATTTTTTTTTTTTTGACCATTTAAACTTTAAAGGAATAAAACAACTTTTAAAAATATGAATGGATAATTCTTGTTATTCCAAAAATTTCTTATGATTTCTTCTTTTTTAATTTACATACTTTTAGTGTAAATAAATGTATATTTCTAAACTTTTTAACGCATATTTCAATCAGTGCCGTCATTTGGGGAGGGGGGCAAGGTGGGCATTTGCCCCTGTCTGATTTTAAAAGCGGTCCGATGGGCCGTTCCCAGTTGTTGTCATTACTATATTTTATTAGCACAAAAACATGCCTATTTTATAATATTTTCAGAAAATATACTATTATACTAAGTACTAAGCAATTATTGTCACAATGATACATTTTTACCAATTGAATAGTTGGAATATATTTATATTTAGATTTTAGACGCATGCGGGGACGTACACATTATATGTATGGTCGTATGGGTATGCATTTATGTATGTGTGTTTTGTGGAGGAAAATGAACATATTAATATTGTTAGTATCATAATCTCGTATAGTTTAATTTCTTAAATCTAAAATTAATACAAATTCTAAAAACAACAACCTATTGACACTCTTATTAATTATCATTGATCACGGACTTCAGTTAACTTGCAATAGTCGTGTATGATTCATCTATTTGTGTTAATATTTTAGTTGAGTTTACCCTATTCTACCTAAATTAAAATTTATTTATTTTGTGTGATGCATGTTTACATTAATCTTTTAATTTGAGCAAAATATGACTTAAAAAAAAATAAATGGGCGGTGCGGCTAAAAATATAAAATTACCACTACTGCTCGAGAATCGAAAATAATTTCTGTTATGTTTAATAAACAAACAAGACTTGAGCCGATAAGCAAGCAATAAAAAAAAAATATATTATAATTTAAGATAATATTAATTTGTAAATATATACATTATAGTATACTTAGGTTTATGGCTATACCAGAGTAATAGAGTATGGGCTCAATATAAATATTGCCGTATAATAGTTTGTAGACTTTTAACTAACAGGTATACAATTGTTTTTCTAAAATATCTGCTACCTTCCATTTAAAAATGATGTTACCTAGTTAATAAAAAGGGTACCATAAAAAAATGTAATTAGTTAATATATGGTTGCGAGCGAAGCGAGCGGTTTTTTTTTACCCATTCGGGCCGGTCAACCTTTGCCCCCCTCTATTAAAAACTGAAATGACCATAGGCGCACATTGGGTGTGAATTTAGGGGGTGCTGGA
>NW_021768104.1:0-1443 GCF_005508785.2 Acyrthosiphon pisum
CGTTATGCATCGTTTGAGCGAAAAAAAAATGTTCCAACAAACTTTGAAAGTTGTCTTACAATCTCTAACAAGTCGTTATGCGTCGTTTGAGCGAAAAAAAATTTTCTAACAAACTTTGAAAGTTGTCTAACAATCTCTAACAAGTCGTTATGCATCGTTTGAGCGAAAAAAAAATGTTCTAACAAACTTTTGTACTGCTGCCGTGAAGTTAGCAGTGCAATAAATGAAAGTGGTCTAGCGTCGAAAATAAAGTCTAACAAACTTTGAAAGTTGTCTAACAATCTCTAACAACTCACTAACAAATTTTTGAAACTGTTTTAAAAGTTGATTGTTATCATTGCGTTGCTAAGTTCACAATTTAAACTAAAGGCTAACAATACATAGTAAAGTATTCAGAGATATTACTGATGTTTTTTAATAAATTTTATTTTATTGGTAAACATAGTTACCTCATTGTTCGATTCCAGAGCTTAAATGAGATACTTAATCGCAATACCTATTCTATCCACTATCAAAGTTATATTATATTTAATTTATTCTTAAATTTAATGATTTGGATTGTCGTATGTGGGTAGTCCTTAATATATTATACCTATGGAAGACAATATGAATGTTTTATATGAAAAATAAACTATGATAATACAATTAAGTTATAAATTTATAAAAAAAATTAAGATACAATAGATAATAAAATAGATTATTGATTAAATATTGACAAAAATCAATTATATTTTCTATTCATAAGTTTTAAATAGTAACAAAGAAATAATAATACATTTCTTTCATGCATAAAATCAATAATCATTTAAGAGGATAAAATAATATAGTTAAATGTAGTTCTTAAATTAGTTCATTTTGCTTCCAAGGCCTTACCCTGTATTATTGCACATTATTATCATAACTATAACTTAGAACTATTACATATTTTAATAACAATTATTGAATTAATCTCAACATTCTCACGAATAAAAAAAATATATACATAAACATATAATAAGTTGCAGTTAACAAATGACTATAGGTACAAAAAAAATTCTATAAACAAAAAATAATACAAATAAGTGACAATTAACATATTTTAAACAAATAATAATATATGCAGTCAATAAAAAATTAACAAATTACCTATTCAATATTAAAACCACAAGTTTCTTCAACTGCTTGGCTGAGTTTGTCAAGCAATCTTTGTTTACTCTCATATTTTGGCAAATAAAGACAGTTAAAGCAGGTATGCGCATTGGGGAGATTATCAGTAGGTACATCAATCAAGTGTATGGTAAACAAACAAGGCCCACGTTCTAAAGATGACCCTTAATTAAAATATATTATGTGTCAATAGATGCACATTAATTATTCCTATTAAATAAATCATTATTTACCTTCAAGTGCCTTGAAACCTTGAAGAGGAACTCTAGAACTTCCAGTGACAAATTTAACAGCCTG
>NW_021768106.1:0-1372 GCF_005508785.2 Acyrthosiphon pisum
CATTTGGCATAGCGTATATTAGCATATATTAATGTAGACGTGTTTAGTTATTATAGTTATAATAAATCGATATCGTCTTAATCGTCGTTGATGATAATTGATAAGTGATAACCCATTTCTTGCGAAAAATAAACATATAGGTTTGCTAAAAATAGATTAATGTTGTGTTTTTAAACGTTCATATTATTATCTGATTTGATAATCCTACGATAGTACATTACTACAGCACAGAATAGATGATCATCTTGTTCATAATCATAATTCATATTTCATATTTTCAAAACGCAAATGTTAACTTTCAAGTTTCTACTTTTAAACTGGTCTCGTCGAGTCAAAGGGGGCACAGAAAAAGCTCGACTTAAACGGAACGCCGATTTACAAGCTGCCGCAAACAACCCAAAACAGCTAAAATTTTGTTTTCCATTCACATTAAATAATATTTTAGTACAACCAGTAAGTATTATTAATTACACCTATATTTATTTTTATTAAAACTATTTATTTTAAGCATTCTACATGTAACATGTGTGAATTTGTACATGGTGACATTTATAATTATTGAAACCTGAGACTGTGACACTGTGGTTAATTATGTAGTTTCAAGAATTTTTTGTTAAAAAAATAAAAGAGAATTGCACTACTCAAAATTAATAACTGCCAATTGGTATCTATAATAATAACAATTCCATAGTTCTTTTTAATTTTACCAACCATACTTTTAATTTATTAAAAAGATTAATTTAAAATAAATATTTACAGTTAAACTACTTGTGTATTGTATCTTTTAAAAGACATAGGTACCTATACCTACATTATAAAATATTAATGATGACTTGTTGACTAGTAAGTGCCTAGTTATTTGAAAGTTTGTATTGTAATTTGTAATAACTAATAGACATACACATATTACATACCTATTACCTATGCATAGCAATTGTTTAATTTGTACAGTGTAAATTATAGTATGCAACAGGTTTCTTTGGTTAAAAACACATACATTCAAAATAAATATGTATTTTTATCATCATAATATAATATATATAACTGTGAACGTGCTTTTAGCACTCTGAAAATTATAAAAAATTGGTTACGTTCCTCATTGAACCAAGAACGATTAGAGGCCTTTATGATAATGTCGGTAGAAAAACAAGTTTTGGAAGAGGTTGATTCCCAAGATGTTTTGGAAATCATAAAAAATTCTTCATCGCTTTTATTAAAACTTTTATCTTGACATTTTATACTAATTATACTTATTAGAATAAGTTAATTATTTTTATTGTTTTTTTATTTAGCTAGGTATGCATATATCAAGATAATGGAGTAACTAAAGTATTAACTATAGTCACAATGTCATACTTTCCATATTAAATTT
>NW_021768107.1:0-745 GCF_005508785.2 Acyrthosiphon pisum
TTTTCAGTTTCTACAGTTACTTGTTTTTTAATAACAACATAAATAAGGAAATCGTTACGTAAGTAATCGAGTGAATATCAAATGTTGTAAAAATATGAATTTCAAACGCTCATAAAAATTTAATTTGAGTTTCTTATAGACATTTTTTTTTTTTGATAAAGGTAGATTAACCTATAAGGAATCTTGTATTACATTTTAAAATCTTAGTTCTAAAAAGAAAAATTTTTACGAATTATTAACTCAAAATAATTTGCTAATTTTCGTGATTCTTACATATTTTGTCAATTTTTGAACTTTAAATGCTAATAAAAAAAACTGTGACTAAGGATTTTTAATATTTTTGAAATCTCATTGTAACAATATAATAGGAGCCTTGTATTAAATTTTCAAGTATTTTTACTCAACAAATAAAGTTTTATTGACATTCATAGAAAAAAAAACTAATTAAATTGGAAACTTAAATTGTCCGTAAACAGCTCAAAACAAATCAAAATATTTTGAAAATTTTATCATGTATAGAAAATGGAAATATAAACAACCAGTGAAAATTTCATGTATCTACAGTCATTCGTTTTAAAGTTACACCAAAAACCAAAATAAATTTTCTCGAAAACAGATTTTGCGTAAAAATTCCCGTTTTTCCTTAATTTTTCTTTTGTTTTTCACGGCGCTTTTGAAAACTATTGGGAAAAATTTTACTTTTGACTCCCCAAAGTACCAACTAGATTCACTTTCCTATCAGAAA
>NW_021768108.1:0-3476 GCF_005508785.2 Acyrthosiphon pisum
ATGAATTTACATATTTTTACTAATTTTAAAGAAATTTTTTTAAGAATATAGATTTTTAATTCAGATTTTAATCAAAATTAAATGAGAATGAATCGCTCGGTTCTTAGCAATGTTTTTTTTTTCTTTAATTACTTTTGTCATTTTTTCCACTCTCTCGAAATACAATTACGCGTAGCTGGGTAGAATATCCTTTGACTCTTAATTTATCAAAAAAATAATAAGGGCATTTAAAAAGTAAAAAAAAATACATTTACAATTATAAATAAGTAGGTATGTTTGCTATTGATTACATTTTTTTTTATAAACCTTACTGAATAATATTGTTAATGTTTGTACAACATATTTGTATCAAACCGCATTAGGTACCTACTGGCAACTATAATATTAATCGTAAGAGTAAATTCACATCGACTGATTAAATATTTGATAGAAAAAACGCCTTGTTCGTTTTATAAATAAATCTAATACGTTTCAAATGTTTTAAATACATTTTGTACATTCTTTATTTGTACAAATTTATTATATTAATATAGACGCGACCACATACACATTTTACGATGAATAGTTTTCAATAAGATATTGCTAGTACTGCATAGAAATATCCGCGGAATTATACTTCACTTAAACTGCAGGACAGATATAACCTAATAAAAAAAAAATTTAAATCATATTGGATCTACATATGCATAGGATCTACGGATGTCATTCCTTTGAAGTCTGAGTTTTATCATTATTTTTCTTTCATTCCATTGTACACATAACTTTTTGCTTGTTCTTTTAACTTTTACAGTAATTTGCAATACACAAACTGGTCGAATTACTATATTATTATTATTATTATTATTAAATCTTCTGATTATTTCTGTTGTTGAAACCGTGTCAAGGACGACATGATATTTTGCGTATACATTTAAATATTGTACTATATAGCTATTGATAAATACAAATTTAAATAACGACCGTTGTTGTTAAAAATATAACAGTCCAATGTAAATACTTTTAGTTGTCTTATAATATTTGAATTGGAGAAATAGAAACCTAACTAAATTACTTGTTAAATAAATTGAAGAACTGTGCTGTTGAATATTTCGTTTGTTTGATTATTAAAAAAAAAAAAAATATGCTCAAGTGATTTGATTGTAGATACTTTTAGGGTATTTTCTTTTATAATATAATAATTGTATTTATAGTCAGCTGATTTCACAGAAATCAAAGATTTTTACTGTTAATAAATAAATATTAAATTATCTTATACAAGAAATGTATTTTTTATTTTTTTTCCAATTGGTTTTTAATTATTTTATAACCTAATTGATAATTATTCAAAAAAATAGCATATAAATATTTATTAAATCGTATTTATGTTTAACATTTTAACCACTAAATGTTTTACCTGAACAATCAGACCTTAAAAACATTTTAATTAAAATTCATTTGTTTTTTTTTGTACAATATACTTTTAGGGTATTCTCGTTTGTAATAATTGTACTTATAATCAATTTATTTTACAGAAATCAAAGATTTTTACTGTTGATAAATAAATATTAAATTATCTCGTACAAGAAATATTTTTTTTTTTTTTTGCAAACTAGTTTTTAATTATTTTATAACTTTATTACGTAATTATTCAAAAAAATAGCGTATGAATATTTGATTAAATCGTATTTTTATTTAAAATTTTAACTACTAAATGTTTTACCTCAACAATTAGACTTTCAAACATTTTAATTAAAACTCATTTGGTTTTTTGTAACAAGTATTTCTTAAATTGTAAATATAATCATTATTAAAAAAACCGAGGTAGTCTGTCTGCTGCAATAGTATGTTTCAAATGTATATCTCTTTGGTTACAATAATGGATAATAATATGTACTCTTCCTGTCATTGAGATATGACTAGGGTAAAATTGTTAAAATGCTTGGTAATTAAATTTTTAACATACATATATGTTAAGTCGACTAATATAAGAATTTTTGTTTCTGACCGATTTTTTGTAAGATTTTCGTTATCGTGGTTATTTTTTAACAAACCTATTACCCAGAATTTTTACCAAATTTATACAGTTTAATTAAAAATAAAGAATATTATTATATAGCTTGTTTTACAATATTATTTGCTTAAAGGTAGATATATATCAGAAATTATGAATTCTAATGAAAGTTTTCAGATAACAAAAACTTAACGAGTTAGAACAAAGGGAATTTGATAAATTCATAATTAAGAATTCCTTTGGTTAAAATCATGTTTTATTTGACTTTGTTTTTTGACCATTTGTAATGTGGTAAAAAATTAACTCATGATGTAGCGTGGTTTTCGATTTTTTTCAAATAACTTTAAAAACCCAAAATCATATTTATGATTCATAAATAATTCCCAAAGTGGAAAATATCGAGCAGCTTGTCACTTTTATGTTTTGAATTACGTATAATACAAATTATTAATTAGAATATCAGTTTAATAAAAACAAAATCGCTAATAAGACTACATTAACCGACGGATATCCCAGTGAATTGGGTATATCTCGATATTGGCCACTCAATTGATGAGGCTAAAGGTGTTTTGTAGCCTTATCAGTTGATACACCTACCTACCTATTATAGCCGTTAAACGTGATTTAATGAACCTACGTCGTATCTCGTTATTATAATCTGCAGCGATACCTACCTATAATTATTATACAATTGTAAATCCATAGCAGAAATATTCTAAACCGAGGTTAGGTACAACATCATAGATAGGTAATATAGATCGATTATGTGGATTTAAAAATATTATTTTGTTAATAATGAAAGAACGGTTTTCATTTTTTCGCTCGCCCAAAACGTCGACGACCGCGTCGTGAACGTCGTTTAGAATTTCCGACCAACAATATTATTCCATTACGGTGTCAAAATATTTTATGTTCTAGGTCAATTATTCGCCTACGTACGTTGAATAATATTATGTTTACAGACCGGATGGACACGAGCTACCGAGCTTTCCCAACACTGGGAATTCGCTCTGTACAACACAGAGTTATAATATTTCAGATATTTTCTAACAAAAATACACGGCGCATACCGTCGTATAATTCATACATTTTGTTCGAGCGAAACGATAACGTATTCAGATTTTATACGAAATTCTCGGACACGGACCTTTTGATAATATTATATTACATTTTATATGCGCACACACGCGTATACGTAGTTACATGAGGTACGTTTGGCAGTCGTGCAGTTTCGGGGGCAATTTTACTGACAATGTTTCGGAGAGACCCAAACTAGCCTTATGTTTGCTCGCAAACACAACAAACTTGCGGTGCGTTTAAATAAGTTTGTTTGTCCAAGTGTGCTGTGCGCCCGCGAAGTGACTCGTACGGGGATGACAGAGATCAGAGTCAATTATCATGAAATGGGGATGCTACCGCAGCGTGTAATGTTATGTATTATATATACGTAATATTATATTAAAGTAATGAAACAAAACGCTCATGA
>NW_021768109.1:0-1116 GCF_005508785.2 Acyrthosiphon pisum
TAAAAATTGGTCCTTACTTTTCTGACATTGACAAGTTGAAATATTATTGAAAAGTGTGTACCCTACCACTTTGTTATACTTTTCAAGTACTACCTAATACTGTTTGTGAAGATAGTCTAATACTCAATTTTTACATTTTAAAATTATTTGTTGATTATAAATGTCAATAAAATATGTTTATTTGTTATTCATATTAATTATATGATTATATAATTATATATATAATATATTATATATTATATATATAATTACCTACATAATTGTGGTTATTTGTTAGGAACGTTAGAATGCCTAGTTGTTGTGCATATGGTTGTTCTAACAGAAGTGAGAATGGGTTCACACTTAAAGTGTTTCATAAAGACAAACAACGTCGAGCAGTATGGGCTGTTCAAGTGAAAAGGGATAAATGGAAACCCACTAATAATTCTTATCTTTGTGAAGTAAGTTCTTTATATGTTTAGGTTACCTAGGTATTTAATTTACCAATTGATGACATACATTAATTTTATAGATGGGTATTTGCTCTAAGTTTATAGCGCTAAAAGATAAGGTTATTCTAATTGTTTTTTAAATGAATTAAACTATATTTAGAGATGTATATTGTGTAAGTTTATTTCACTTATTATTTTTATTACTAGGTATGCTCAAACAAAAATAAAACAATTTACTATATTATTTGATGAAAGTTATATTCAATATTATGAGCTGAAAACAATGTTAAAAAAAATATATAATATGTATTCATTTACTTTTTCCTTTTATCTGAATTATTGTAATTTGTAGCAGATAAGCAGTTACATACACCTAAAAATCAATTTTATGTATTCAAAAATGCAATAAAATGATTTTAATAAACACAATTTTTTGTGAAATTTTCAAATAATGAACTTCAATTTATTTCTAAAACATAACATTTTGTACAAAATATTGTTTTACCAATACTCAAATACTTTACAATACTAACTATAATAAGGTTATGAGCTAAAGCATTATAAAAAAAATAAAAAAAATAGTAATTAAAGTGTATAATGCCCTTAGCTGAAGTACTCAAATTTAAAAAAAGCGGGAAATGTTTGGACGATTAATGGCTGCTATCACACTAGTTGGCCCTCTCTT
>NW_021768110.1:0-778 GCF_005508785.2 Acyrthosiphon pisum
GGCAGCAGATTTTTAGAAAATATATCATATTATAATATTGTACTGTTCTCCGTTACGAATTTCGTATTAAATTTTTAAAATAATTATTATTATATTAAAAATATTAATACCAATAATAATTTTATCTATCAACGATTCAATAATAACTAAATACATCACAGTTGTGTGTCTGTGTTATCTATAGCTTTTAATTTTCGGCGAGTGACTCAATCACATCGAAGAGCTGTCGCCTGTTTGCAGTTGCGGGCTATGCGGGCTGTATGATCTAATAATAATCGCAAAAATACGTATTTGACGATCGTTTTAGTAATCTTATCATCGACGACCACAGTCTCGACGCAATTTCGGTAGACAACAGTGTTGTGTTTGTTAAATTTCCGTTGGACATAAAGGATCGGACATGGAGCAAGCATTACTTAAAAAATTGTGTGAACTTAATATAGATTTGAAGTTTTGTAGAGGCCAATCATACGATAATGCGTCTAATATGTCTGGTGTTTATAACGGATTACAGACTCGAATTAAAAACTATTCGTCGACAGCCTTTTTTGTGCCATGTTTAGCACATTCTTTGAATTTAATTGGTTCCAATGCTGCAGATACAACTCAAGAAGGCACAACATTTTTTTTTATATGTCAAGCAATCTATAATTTCTTTTCTGTTTCAACATTCAGATGGAATATTTTGACTAATATTATCGAAAATAATCCAGGTTGTGTCAAAATAAAAAAACTATGTTCAACTCGTTGGTCATCCAGGTACGATGTATGTAAAGCA
>NW_021768111.1:0-811 GCF_005508785.2 Acyrthosiphon pisum
TTCTCACCGGTAATAATAAACGCATTCGTACGGTAATATTGTATTATTATACTGTTGTGTGTCTGCAGATAATCCCAAATGGCCATTCGTTTGGTCAATATAATATTATAATCAAAAAGCGGATGTGGTCTGCCGAGTTGGCACACATTTCCTAAAATCCGACCAATAAAATAACAGATTATTTCATAATAATATATTATATGCATGTTATTATTATCGTCATTTGTTTATTAACACGTAATTAACACGAATTTTCACGGTCATTATCAAAATTTATGAGACACATTATTTACTTCATAAATTGCTCTCTATTTCTTATTTTATTGTACTGCACACGATTCACAGGGGTGAAATTTTCAGAACGTGTGTTCATTATTATAATATTATGCGTTATAAATTTAATTCACCACGTCTTATTGCACAGTTTTCATATTTTTGTTTATTTTAATATTTTATAATCGTATTATTTATTATCGATTAAGTAATTTTCGTATATAAGTGTGACAATATATCGTTTATGATCGAGTTTAATCATAATTTTGGCATCTGCAGCTATATATTATTATAGCTATTAGCCGGTACATTTATCGTTTACATTTTTTTTTGCTTATCAAACTAACGCCGGTAGCCCGACGGGATCGCGGACGTTGCGCGCTCGAGGTCACCGAGACACGCGAGACCCTCTGGCGGCGCGGCGGGCGCCCGGCTGCTCCGGTCCGGGAGCGACGACGACATGACGACGGAGGCTAGCGGTACCGGCGCTGACAATGACGCCTTCCCCGACGGTACCTGCTCAATGGACAATGACGAA
>NW_021768112.1:0-727 GCF_005508785.2 Acyrthosiphon pisum
TGTTCTGCTGAGCGTACAATTTGGTATGTTACGCACTTGTAAGATCTGGAGACAACATCTTAATGCACGAGGTGTGAACGGGAGTGGTGTACTGAATCTTAATTCATTACGTCATGCTGTAAAGGATTTTATTTCTGTCCCTTGGAATCAAGCGAATATATTATGTAGATACCAAGTAATATATTATTAATTATTTATTTATTTGTTTAAACGGAATGAACCAAATAATAATTTTTATTGTTATTAGTTATTACTTATTACATTGGTAGGAGATAGGACTTATACATTTATCAATATTATAACTATTATTTGTTAAGAGCATATCTGACAGCCTTAACCCTTTGAGGAGCGAATACAAAATATATTATACACAGGTGTTACTCTGACTTACGATTAGAAATGTAAAATTGAAAAAAAAAATATTAATTTTGTAACAATGACGTCACACTTTTATCACCATATTTTTAGTTTTGACATGGACATAATCAAGCCCGGATTAAGACATTTTGAGGCCCAGGAGCCAAAGTTTTAAAAGGGCCCATGTATGAAAAAAAATATATATTAATGTATATTGTATATTATAATGTGTTCCGGGGTGAAGTGACCAGCCGACGTCATATGAAAGTATACCAACAATTTTGATGAAATACCCTTCAAAGATTGAGTATAACTTATTTTATTTTTTAAGTTATGGGCAATTTAATTTTTTTTATCAAACCATACATAT
>NW_021768113.1:0-867 GCF_005508785.2 Acyrthosiphon pisum
CGAAATTACATATTAAAAAACCTAGAATAACTATTTTAGTTATTTTGTTATGATTGTATAATATTATTCGTGGGCACTTGAAACTTCTAAAGTATACTATCATGGTTTGTTGTTGATGTATAACGCGTTATAACTTATAAGTACCTAATGAATATTGTGATATGATTAATTTGGACTTTATTATAGGTACCAATTATCACTCAATTTTTTTTTTAATACCATAGATAAGTATATGATATATCTTATACCTACCTAGACTGACATACCGTCTCCGCTTAGAATCGTTTTTCTTATACATTGATATTGTATCATTGAATTCAAATTTAATACCATTCATTATAATATAGTGACCCACTTGTAAGTTGTAACCTACTGTACAGCAAAGCGACATCCACTTACTCACCTTTTAGATTATGAGTGGAACGATGAATGTATTGATTTTACAATGATGTGTGTTTTTTTTTTATTTTTTTATTTTTTTTTTGTGTCAGTCATCACCTTTTAGGACAGTAAAAGTGCTTGGATTTTCTTCAAAAGTACCTTTTCTGATATGAAAGTGAATCTAGTTGGTACTTTGGGGGGTCAAAAGTAAAATTGTTCCAATAGTTTTCAAAAACGCTGTGAAAAACAAAAGAAAAATTAAGGAAAAACGGGAATTTTTACGCAAAATCTGTTTTCGAGAAAATTGATTTTGGTTTTTGGTGTAACTTTAAAACGAATGACTGTAGATACATGAAATTTTCACTGGTTGTTTATATTTCCATTTTCTATACATGATAAATTTTTAAAAATATTTTTGATTTATTTTGAGCTGTTTACGGACAATTCCAGTTTCCAATTTAATTAGTTTTTTTTTCTATGAATGTC
>NW_021768114.1:0-757 GCF_005508785.2 Acyrthosiphon pisum
TTTTGACATTTTTAAAAAAACCTACACCGTAGTAACAATATTTGATATGCAGTATATATTTCTGATATTTAACAAAAAGCGTTTATTTCGTGAATTTTGACATTTTTGACATTTTTAAAAAAACCTACACCGTAGTAACAATAGTGATATGCAGTATATATTTCTGATATTTAACAAAAAGCGTTTATTTCGTGAATTTTGACATTTTTGACATTTTTAAAAAAACCTACACCGTAGTAACAATAGTGATATGCAGTATATATTTCTGATATTTAACAAAAAGCGTTTATTTCGTGAATTTTGACATTTTTTAATAAATCTACAGCAGCAGATGCTGATAGTAGGAGTTAATTACTGATAAAGAGATTTATACACCGCACACGTTACGAATAATTTATTTATTATTGATGAGGAGTGGTTACTGATAAGGTTACGGTTGCGGTATCACTGATAAGGTTACACTTACTGATAAGGTTACACTTACTGATAACAACGTCACACACGTGAACGATAGGCTGCTGAGGTTGTGGAGGTTGTGGAGGTTGTGGAGGTTGTGGAGGTTGTGGAGGTTGTGGAGGGTGTGGGGTTGTGGAGGTTGTGGAGGTTGTGGAGGGTGTGGAGGGTGTGGAGGTTGTGGAGGTTGTGGAGGTTGTGGAGGTTGTGGAGGTTGTGCGGTCTGAACCCCCCAAAATATACTACTGGGAGTCGACTTTGAAAAATTAGTCTGAGTATATTTAAAATTTCAAAATCATAATTT
>NW_021768115.1:0-777 GCF_005508785.2 Acyrthosiphon pisum
AGAAAATTAAGGAAAAACGGGAATTTTTACGCAAAATCTGTTATCGAGAAAATTGATTTTGGTTTTTGGTGTAACTTTAAAACGAATGACTGTAGATACATGAATTTTCACTGGTTGTTTATATTTCCATTTTCTATACATGATAAAATTTTCAAAATATTTTGATTTGTTTTGAGCTGTTTACGGACAATTTCAGTTTCCAATTTAATTAGTTTTTTTTTCTATGAATGTCAATAAAACTTTATTTGTTGAGTAAAAATACTTGAAAATTTAATACAAGGCTCCTACTATATTGTTACAATGAGATTTGAAAAATATTAAAAATCCTTAGTCACAGTTTTTTTTTATTAGCATTTAAAGTTCAAAAATTGACAAAATATAGAAAAATCACGAAAATTACTTAATTATTTTGAGTTAATAATTCATAAAAATTTTTCTTTTTAGAACTAAAATTTTAAAATGTAATACAAGATTCCTTACAGGTTAATCTACCTTTATCAAAAAAAAATGTCTATAAGAAACTCAAATTAAATTTTTATGAGCGTTTGAAATTCATATTTTTACAACATTTGATATTCACTCGATTTCTTACGTAACGATTTTCTTATTTTATTGTAATTAAAAAACGAATGATTGTAGATACTTGAAAATTTTACTGAATGTTTATATTAGAATTTTCTATACACGATAAAAATTTGAAAATAACTTGACTCTTTTTGAGCTGCTTACGGACATTGTCATTTTTCAATTTTTTTAATTTTTTTTTCTATAAATATC
>NW_021768116.1:0-973 GCF_005508785.2 Acyrthosiphon pisum
TAATTACACTTAGGGGGGGCCAGCGAACATTTCACCAGCCCCCCCAAAGTTTTTTTGAATTTGTCCTAAATTTTTTATCGCACAAATTCTGAAAATATTCGCACAAATTCCACACTAATTAATGGTGAAGAAAAAACAACGGTTTTTTAACTTGGGTAGGCTGGTGAAATGTACGTTAGAAATCGTCAGTTTTTCTTTCTAATATTAATGAGTCTGTATCTGTATACATCAATCTAACTCCATTTCCGTACGTTTCCTTTATTATATTATAATAAAAATTGTACATTAACAATTTAGACAAATCTAAAACACACATTCCTATATATATATATATTGGTTGTTTGAAAGTTATTTCTGTTCTTTTCATATGGACTGCAGCTAATTTCTCTGTAAAAATGGTTCTTTTGTCAAAATTTGGTTTTGCAATAAAAAGTTCTAGTTGGAATGCATTATTACATAATCTTATATCAACATGATTTCGAACATTCATCATGGTACGTCCATAAACACTGTTGTTCTTTAATTTGAAATATTCTTTTTCAAACTCATTCTTAGCTTCTGATCTGAGATTAGTATTAAAATTAATATACACTTTTAACCAAGGAGATTGACCAAATTCTAACACCATGTGAATTTTCTCTATTTTTAAACTTAATTTAATATATAATTTTAGTGTTTCATAATGTAATATATATTTTAGAGAATTTGCCTGGAACGCGCGCGGGTTGGAACAGCGGGCGAAAAAACGATGATATTTATCAAAAAAGGGTGAGCGTAATCGTTTAGTGCGCACGCGTAGAGCACTCGGGTTTTCAGCGCGCGTATTAAAAAAATAACTAAAAATCGTTGAAAAAACGCTAAAAAAATTATTAAAAAATGTATTCCTACTAAGAAAGGGGTGGGCTAAAAGAATGTGACGATAAAAAATTTTAAAAACGCTATATGGTTCTAATGGGGGGGGGGGGAGGGGGTT
>NW_021768116.1:2925-3829 GCF_005508785.2 Acyrthosiphon pisum
TTGTTCCCACTGAGAGGTTAGTACATAAATATAAATACATATTCTTTATAAAAATATTTTTAGGTACAATTATAAATAATATAAATAAATACAAATAAATATATGCAGGGTAGAACTTGATAAGATAAACAAAAAAAGGCTCCTGAGGTTGGCTAATAACTGGCTTCTCTTTGGGATTCAATATCACTGTCTGATTTGGTACGCACCAGCCATGTCCGTGGATACGTGCTTAGGCGACCTAAATAAATAATTTAAAGATCCAGAACAATGATTCAATGAATAAACAATGGAGAATCTAGAAGTTTCTTACCAGGCTTTGAACCGAAAAATTCTACTATGGAAGCTTTATCGATAATAATTGGACAAAATAAATATCCTAATTCAAATCAAAAATCTCCAAAAAAGGTAATATTTTTTTGTTATTTAATTATTTATTGTTTTTCCATCCTTTTTTATTTTTAATTGCAGCCAACAAATAGAACCCGCAGGAAACGGATGTCACCAAGGGTGAATATATCGTCAACAAGTGATGACAATAGTGTGCCATCATTATAATTATTATATAAATACATATTCTTTATAAAAATATTTTTAGGTACAGTTGAATAAATGAAAAAAAAACTACGAAACAAAGAAAATAACTAACGCGTAGGACATGATCATAGACTGTCACGACTATCTGCGGTCAATGACTTGTTCCCACTGAGAGGTTGGCTAATAACTGGCTTCTTTTTGGGATTCAATATCACTGGCCGATTTGGTACTCACCAGCCTAATTCCCATGTCCGAGGATACGTGTTTAGGTGGTGACCCGAATACCATTAATTATTAATTTATCCACAGTAAGTGAAAGACTTAACAAAAGATGCACATTAAATCACAAATGTAGTTTTTTACATGTTCT
>NW_021768117.1:0-1270 GCF_005508785.2 Acyrthosiphon pisum
AATTTGAATTCAATGATACAATATCATTGTATAAGAAAAACGGTTCTGAGCGTTTAAAATTTAAAATGTCCGTAAACAGCTCATAACGCTTCAAAATATTTTGTACATTTTATCAAGTATGGGAATTGATAAGATGTTATAATATATGATGTAAATTTTAGGTATATCTACAAGTATTCGTATTTTAATTACAAGAAAATAAGAAAATCGCTACATGCCTACTCATGCCTACTTGAGAAATCGAGAGAATACACAACGCCGTAAAAATTTAATTTAACTTTCCGGTAGATATTTTTTTTTTGATAAAGGTAGACATAGGTACTAATGAGGAATCTTGTATTAAATTTTCTAATTTTAGATTCACAAATAAAAGTTTTTATGAATTTCTAACTCAAAATAATTTGCACATTTTCGTGATTTTTATGTATTTTGACAACATTTGAACTTTAAATGCTTATAAGAAAAAATTGTGACTGCATTTTTAATATTTTTCAACTGTAACAATATATAATACGTTTTCAAACTTTAAAATATTATTGACATTCATAGAAAAAAAGGTGGGTAAGTGGATGTCGCTCTGCTGTACAGTATGTTAGAAGTGGGTCACTGTATAATGGACAGTATTAAATTTGAATTCAATGATATAATATCACTGGATAAGAAAAACGATTCTGAGCGGAGACGGTATATCAGTCTATGTATTAGACATATAATATATACTTATCTATGGTATTAAAAAAAAATTGACCTATAATAGGTACCTATAATAATTTCCAAATTAATCATATCATAATATCTATTAGGTACTTATAAGTTATAACGCGTTATACATCAACAAAAAACCGTAGTAAAATCATAGATATATAATAGTATACTTTAGAAGTTTCAAGTACCCACGAATAATATTATACAATCACAACAAAATAACTAAAATAGTTATCCTAGGTTTTTAATATGTAATTTCGTCCAAATTTGTACTTAAAATGACTATAAAAATAAACTGTGTAAATGTATTTTTTAGATTTTTTGGTAACAGAATTAATTACTTACGTGGAATCTTGTTTTAAATTTTCAATTCTTAGATACAAAAATTGAACATTTTATAAATTTTTAACTACAAAATAATTTTTCAAATTAAAATTTGATAAATTTTGTCAAAATTTGATCTTTAAATGCTTATAAAAAAAAATTGTGCCTATGTTTTTTATATTTTTCAACTGATATTGTAACAATATATCAGAAGCTTTGTATTAATTTATACACTTTTTGG
>NW_021768118.1:0-1468 GCF_005508785.2 Acyrthosiphon pisum
ATCATACATTTTCGTAGATTTTCGTAGATAATCGTTATTATTGTAAAGTATAATTAATCCATTCGGTATAATGTTAGATATTTTATATTACAAATGAATGATTTTATGGATTTTTAGAATTGATAAAAAATTTAATAATTGATGAAAAATATTATGAAGTTTTGTATTTTATTATTTTTGAAAAGAATAGGTACGGATAATAGGTATGGATGATGTTAATTTATTTTAAATATTATTGACTATTTAATATAAAATCAGTGCAAAAATTGAAATGTTATTTAAATTAAAATATTATTTTTGAAAAGGTTTTATTAATAGCATATTAGGTAACAGGTTTAAAAACTAAAGTGTGTTTAGTTTTGTGTAGGAAAATTAATTTAATTAACTTTTTCTATTTATGAAATTTATCAGAAATTGTTTTATTTTATTAACCGGTTGCGCATAATATTAAGTATAAAATTAGTCGTAAAATAATAGTTTTAGCGTTATGAACTAGGTATGATATGTATTATTTATTTATGTTTTTTATTTAACACCAATTACTATACTTACCTAATGATATATGACTTGAAATTTACTATTTTTTACTATTGCATTTTAAACAGATACAATTTGTTAATATGTATTAGTGCCTACCAAGGCTGGGCAAGTTAACGATTTTTTTTAACTCGTTAAGTTAAGTTATTTTAAAATAATTAAGTTAAGTTAAGTTAAAAGTTACTCGTATTTTTTTTCGTTAACTCGTTAAGTTAAAAGTTAAATTTAAAAAAAAAGTAACTTAACTTAGTGTTAAGTTAAAATTTGCTAATTTGCAAAAATAAAAATTCCAGACACATAATATGGTTTGTTAGATAGTTTTTCTGGTATATTTCTACTTTACGGGACACCTTTTTTTTTGCATTTTTTTTTTTTTTTGAAACTTATGTAGTTAAGTACGCTGAAGACGATGGTCAAGTCAGAATTTGGGGTTCAGACTTAGTTTCGAAGTTATGACACTTCAAAGTTAGTATATAATACGTTTAATAACTTATAAATGTTGCGTCTCCAAGCGGGCCCAGTTGTAGTTTACACAACAAATAGGGGGATATTTTGAATTTTCGATTTTAATGTCCAAGCGAGCGTAGCGAGAAATCAAGAATTATAGGTATTTAAGGGTTATTATATAAAGTTAAAACTTCAATTTTTGAAATTTGAAGCCAAATTCTGATTTCACCAACATTTTTTTTACCCAAAAAATGACTAAGTCCTCCCAAAAAAACCCAAAAAAAGGGGTGTCCCGTAAAGGAGAAAAGTTCCGTTTTTCTTTACGTCCAAGAAAATTACTGGGGAAATTTAAAATGATACATCAAAGTAAAAACACATTCAAAAATTTACATTATTCTTCGGACGAAAATTAACTTAATTTAGATATTTGTGAAATAAAATTAACTTGAAGTTAACACGTTAATCTTGAAAAAAGTAACTTATT
>NW_021768119.1:0-790 GCF_005508785.2 Acyrthosiphon pisum
CAAAAAATATCTATAAGAAAGTCAAATTAAATTTTTATGACTCGTTTGAAATTCAAATTTTTACAACATTGGATATTCACTCGATTTCTCGTGTAGCGATTTCCTTATTTTGTTGTAATTCAAAAACGAATAACTGCAGATACATGAAAATTTTACTGAATGTTTATATTAGCATTTCCTATACACCATACAATTTTGAAAATATTTTGACTCTTTTTGAGCTGTTTACGGACATTTTCAGTTTTCAATTTTTTTAGTTTTTTTTTCTATAAATATCAATAAAGTTTTATCTGTTGGGCCAAAAAGTGTATACATTTAATACAAATCTCCTGATATATTGCTACAATATCAGTTGAAAAATATTAAATATACATAGGCAAAATTTTTTTTTATAAGCATTTTAAGATAAAATTTTGATAAAATTTATCAAATTTAAAATTGAATAATTATTTTGTAGTTAAAAAATTATAAAATGTTCAACTTTTATATCTAAGGATTGAAGATTTAAAACAAGATTCCACGTAAGTAGTTAATTCTGTTACCGAAAAATCTAAAAAATACATTTACACAGTTTATTTTTATAGTCATTTTAAGTACAAATTTGGACGAAATTACATATTAAAAACCTAGGATAACTATTTTAGTTATTTTGTTGTGATTGTATAATATTATTCGTGGGTACTTGAAACTTCTAAAGTATACTATTATATATCTATGATAGTACCACGGTTTTTTTTTTATATATAACGCGTTATAAGTACCTAATAGATATTGTGATATGATTAATTTG
>NW_021768120.1:0-1045 GCF_005508785.2 Acyrthosiphon pisum
TTTTTACGTATTTAGTCAAAATTTGAACTTTAAATGCTTATAAAAAAAAAATCGTGACTATATATTTCTTTTATTTTTCAATTGCTATTGTAAAAATATATTATGAGCCTTGTATTAAATTTTGAAATCTTAGATATAAAAGGAAAATTTTTTATGAATTTCTAGCATAAAATAATTTACGAATTTTCGTGATTTTTACATAATATGTTGTCAAAATTTGAACTTTAAATGCTTATAAATAAAAATTGTGACAATATATTCCTTTTATTTTGCAACTGCTATTGTAAAAATATGTTAGGAGCCTTGTATTAAATTTCCAAATCTTAGAATTAAAAAGAAAAACTTTTATGAATTTCTGTCTAAGATAATTTGAACATTGCCGTAATTTTTACGTATTTAGTCAAAATTTGAACTTTAAATGCTTATAAAAAAAAAATCGTGACTATATATTTCTTTTATTTTTCAATTGCTATTGTAAAAATATATTATGAGCCTTGTATTAAATTTTGAAATCTTAGATATAAAAGGAAAATTTTTTATGAATTTCTAGCATAAAATAATTTACGAATTTTCGTGATTTTTACATAATATGTTGTCAAAATTTGAACTTTAAATGCTTATAAATAAAAATTGTGACAATATATTCCTTTTATTTTGCAACTGCTATTGTAAAAATATGTTAGGAGCCTTGTATTAAATTTCCAAATCTTAGAATTAAAAAGAAAAACTTTTATGAATTTCTGTTTAAGATTATTTGAACATTGCCGTAATTTTTACGTATTTAGTCAAAATTTGAACTTTAAATGCTTATAAATAAAAATTGTGACAATGTATTCCTTTTATTTTGCAACTGCTATTGTAAAAATATGTTAGGAGCCTTGTATTAAATTTCCAAATCTTAGAATTAAAAAGAAAAACTTTTATGAGTTTCTGTTAAAGATTATTTGAACATTGCCGTAATTTTTACGTATTTAGTCAAATTTGAACTTTAAATGCTTATAAAAAAAAAATCGTGACTATGTATTTTTATTATTTTTGAATGGGA
>NW_021768121.1:0-985 GCF_005508785.2 Acyrthosiphon pisum
CAATTGTTATGATGAGGGTCAATCAAAAAGGTAGTTGCAGTGTAAACCAAAAATAACTATCAATCTAGGGAAAAAAATGTACCTATTACAATAATATAATATCTATATTCTGATAAATACTTTATTCAGAAATAAAATATAATAATATAGATTAATGATTGATGAAAAGTAGGTTAACAATAAAAAAAATGTTTTTAATAGATATAGTAATATAACATAATATAATAATTATCTATGTGTATGACATTTTCTTATTTTTTCTTTAATCAACCAATAAGTGATTAAGTATAAAATGATATTAATAGTACAAATAACAATATATAAATTAATTATTTATAATAAAGCAGACAACTATTAAAAGTAGGTATACAGTAAAAAAATGTTTTATGATTAAAATAATAATACTGTTAGTTTTCATACATAATATAAATAACATATGTAAACATGTGACATTTCCTTTTTTTAACAACCAAATAGGTTAATAAGTTTTATAATATTAATAATAAAAATAACATTATATAATAAAGCAGACAGCTATTAAAATTATAGGTATACAATTAAAAAAAAAGTTATTGTATATACAAACTATTGTAATAATCTTTTTTCATATACAATATAACACATAATCTTATACTATAAAACGCTACCCCTCCGAGGGTTACCCGACCGTCAGCATAAGGGGAGAACCAATGAAAAAATTAGATTTTTTTTCGACCGGGCGGCGCCTCCTTATCACCGCTCCTTATCACTTTTCTCGATTTATCATATTTGATGATTTGATTTTGATGTTTTTCAAATATTTTCGAGTTTTACCCCCCCCCCGGGGGGCCTCGGGGGGCCCCGTTCGGACCTTATTCGCCTTCCCCGCTAGATTTATGGGCCGCGCGCGGCCGCACTTTTTTCCCGTCGGGCCCGCCGCGGCCGAGAGCGCGTGCAAACCGAGCGCCGCCGTCGCGCGCGTTTTCGTACTTTTTGTCAAAGATTT
>NW_021768122.1:0-963 GCF_005508785.2 Acyrthosiphon pisum
TACCAAATGGGCATTATACTTTACTTAAATAAACAGGCACAACTTAAGCTTAGGTACTGTACTTCATGATTTTATTTGAAAAGTGAAATATCTTTTACCCCGGGGCATAAAAATCATAATTTCTATGGTATCTGCTGACGAGGTATAAAATATCTACGCTGCACTAATACCACCCAAAACCAGCAAACTTGGAAGAGCTATATCTCGTCTACGGATTAACAAAATATGAAAATTTTAACGTTATAATTCATAAAAAAAATAGTTTTATTATTTTATAAGATTTTTATTATGGGTTGCCATTTGAAAATCAAAAGTTGATAATAGTTTGACCAATAAATATAAGGGTGAAAAAAATTAAAGTTTTATACAAATGTAGAAAAGTATGTAACTAAAATTTTTAGAAAAAAAAATTTGGTAAAAAGTTTATACTTTCAGAAATAATGAGTGTTCTTCGATAAAAAAATCACCCTGTATATTACTATATAGCCGTATGCCCGTATGCCGTATGCCCATATAGCTCGTATAAAAATATGTACATAATATGTATAATGTATGTTATTTATACAAATAATAATATTTACAACAACGTTTATACTATTTGCAGCGTATTTTTAATTATATTACCCTAATCATAATCAAAATCACAGCTAATAATATTTGTCGATTAGCATTAACTGCACCGGTAAGTGTAGCAACCAACGAACGGACATTTAGCAAACTTAAACTGATAAAAAATCATTTGAGGTCCACAATGACAGACAACAGATTAGATTCCCTAATGCTGTTAAGTATTGAAAAAGATATTTTAGATACAGTTGATATAAGTAAAATAGCACACAGTGGTTCAGTATAAAACAAAAGAAAATTCAATTTTAAAAATTGTATATATTATTATTATTGTGATACATGCATATTTATTAATTTATTATTAATGATTAAATACCCATTAAAATTGGTAAGTTG
>NW_021768123.1:0-849 GCF_005508785.2 Acyrthosiphon pisum
TCTTATTAACTACGGACGCAAGCAACATGGCACTCGGAGCTATTCTATCTCAAGGTGAAATAGGTAAAGATTTGCCAATTTGTTATGCATCACGTACATTAAATAAAAGCGAAAGCAACTATTCAACAACAGAATTAGAATGTCTTGCGATAATTTTTGGGGTTAAACAATTCAGACCATATCTATACGGCAGAAAATTTATAATACTTAGTGACCATCGCCCATTAACATGGCTTTTTAATCTGCAGATTCATGAAAAATCCATTATCAAAACTAGCACGATGGAGAATACAGTTGGAAGAATATGAATACGAAATACATTACAAGAGAGGCATTTTAAACTCAAATGTGGATGCACTTACACGTATGTACACTATTCAGGGAATAAAGGACGAATCATATGAACAATTTCTCGAAAAAATCGAAACACAGCTTATCACAAATAATAATGTAAAAGAAACTATAGGTACACTAATAGAATCACTAAAAGAATATAATATAGTTTCAGAGATTGCAAGGCAATATAATTTCAGAACAGGAATAAATTACCAACTAAAGAAGCAGTTAGGAAACGGTGAAATATTACCACACAGTAAAGTGATAGGGGATACGCCCTATTACAAACAGGAAAACAGATTCATAATATTCTTGGTAACGAAAAATAGAGACCGACAGAAATCAACTTACGAAAACATGTACATATCGTTAATGAATTTGAAATTATTATGCGAAGAAAACAAGTTAACAAAACTAGCCATGAACAAACTAGTGAACACGATGACTTAGAATGGGAAAAAATAAGGATCGATGTTACGATACATATTTCGCAAAACCGGTATAGAGATAATC
>NW_021768124.1:0-1589 GCF_005508785.2 Acyrthosiphon pisum
AAGGATATAACAGGGACATATATGAGTTTTACTAAAATATTTATACTTTTGTATACTATGATTTTGCCTAAATTGTAAGATACAATAATATTTACCTTTGTTTTTTTTTTTTTTAATTTGATTAGACTAAATGTAAAAAATAAAACTAAATATTTGTTGTTGAAGTTAATGAAGTTTAAGAAAAGATTTCTTAAATAAAATAATAAAATAAAATTTTATTGGTCAATAATTCTATGACTAACAAAATGTAATTTATACCTGTATGATAGATAATACCGATGCTATAATGTTTTTAAGAAGTTTTGTTCTTTAATATCAAACATAGTAGCACAAAATGGTTACTAAGAATAAGTTGAGTCTATTCATAAAAATCATAGACGTATTAATAAATGGAACTGCGCTGAGAGAGAGAAATCATGAAACCGGTATTGAATGAGATCAACAATCACAGTTGGTGGCAACCAATTAAGAATATTTTTTATTTATCTTTTTTCTTGATCTATACGGATTTTTTATTAATATTATATTTACTTATTTTTAAAAATGAAGGTTCATTTATTGCTATTATATTTTTCAATGATTTAAGCTTTTATTTAATTAAGAATATATTTTATATTAATTAAGATTAGAAACCAATTTGCAATTATTTGCAAATAATTTGCAAAATATTGACATAGTTTTGGAGTTGATCGGACGATGTCGGGGGCTGGCAAAAAAACTTGAAAAATTCGCTAAAAATAAAATATCGATTTGCAAATGCTAAAAACCAATTTGCAATTATTTGCAATTAATTTGCAAAATATTGACATAGTTTTGGAATCGATCGGACAATGTCGGGGGGCTGCGTGAAGTTGGCCCCCCGTAATGGTTTTTTGCTTATAACTTTTTTATTAGTTATTTGCAAATTCTAAAAACCAATTTGCAATTATTTGCAATTAATTTGCAAAATATTGACATTTATTTCGAATTAATTGTATAAAGTCGGGGGGCCAACTTCACACACATTCGCAAAATACGCTCCCGGCCGGAGTTTTTTGCCGATTTTTTTCGTTTTCTCCGACCGATTCGTCTTTCCGCACGCCGTCCGTGCCCGAATCGTGTAGCCGACGTCTTTTCGAAGCCGTCTATATGCGCTTTTCCTTCGAAATCGGTTCGTTCGCCTCGCAATCGCGTTTCGAAATGACGCCGGCGACCGACCGACCGTAAGCGTATACCTATACATTTTACACATACATGTATATGCATTTGTATTTGCCTATATAATAATTATTATCGGAAAACGCTTTTCACACGCCCCGTTAATTATATATTTGGGAGATGTGCGTGTTACAAGCGAATTATATACGATTACATCGATGTACATCGAATATATCGGTTTTCGTCGCTCTGTAGACGCACAGCTTAAGTGTTGATGTTTCGACCATGTTTCACAACACAAACTGTGTCTCTGTAGGTAAGGCGTTAGGTAGGTTACTAGGTAGGTCCGAGTTCGAATCCGTCGTATGCCCTCCGGGCGGCGATACCTACTACGCCGTATGATTTACACGGCCGCCCGAAACCCGAATTTTTTTGCATTTTTTTTTTTCGAT
>NW_021768125.1:0-817 GCF_005508785.2 Acyrthosiphon pisum
AATATTAAAAATACATCGGCACAATTTTTTTTTATAAGCATTTAAAGATCAAATGTTGACAAAATTTATCAAATTTTAATTTGAAAAATTATTTTGTAGTTAAAAATTTATAAAATGTTCAATTTTTGTATCTAAGAATTGAAAATTTAAAACAAGATTCCACGTAAGTAATTAATTCTGTTACCACAAAATCTAAAAAATACATTTACACAGTTTATTTTTATAGTCATTTTAAGTACAAATTTGGACGAAATTACATATTAAAAACCTAGGACTATTTTAGTTATTTTGTTGTGATTGTATAATATTATTCGTGGGTACTTGAAACTTCTAAAGTATACTATTATATACCTATGATAGTACCACGGTTTTTTGTTGATGTATAACGCGTTATAAGTACCTAATAGATATTATGATATGATTAATTTGGAATTTATTATAGGTACCTATTATAGGTCAATTTTTTTTAAATACTATAGACTATAATATAATATTATGTCTTATACCTAGACTGACATACCAACTCCGCTCAGAATCGTTTTTCTTATACAATGATATTATATCATTGAATTCAAATTTAATACCATTATACAGTGACCCACTGTACAGCAGACCGAAATCCACTTACCCACCTTTTTTAATTACGTAACTCAAAAGTCAAAATGTGTTATTGAAAAATGTTTTGAGTTAAAAAAGCACCATAATATTGTAAACCTCTTGTCTCGTGTACACTTAATTACAATTATAAGTTAGATGAAAATAAATGATATTTTTTAAAATTTATGTTTACAAAACTTACAAACAAATTGTGTACCTA
>NW_021768126.1:0-1011 GCF_005508785.2 Acyrthosiphon pisum
ACTTTATATTTTTTTATAATTTTTTCATCCAAAGATAGTGTATTTAAAATATTTTAGTTGTGGTATAAGTTTCATAAGTCTTAGTTCATTTTTGAATTAACTACAGCTCGTCCCATCTAAATATTGACTTAATTACGCGCACCTGTGGCGATGGAATCCACTCCCGTTTCTGCAATAGTTTTTATTTTTTGATAATTTTTTCATCAAAAGATAGGATGTAATATATTTTAGTTGTGGTATAAATTTCATAAGTCTTAGTTCATTTTTGAATTAACTATAGCTCGTCCCGTCTATAATGTGGACTATATTTCAGCAACTGTGGCGGTGGAATCCCGTCCCGAATCACCAATACTTAATTATTTTTCATGTTTTTTCTACCAAGAGATAGAGTTTAATATAGTTAAATTGTGGTGTAAGTTTCATAAGTCAGTTCATTTTTGAATTAACAACAGCTCGTCCCGTCTAAATATTGACTTAATTACGCGCACCTGTGGCGGTGGAATCACCTCCAGTTTCACCAATACTTTATATTTTTTTATAATTTTATTACCAAAATATAGAGTTCAATATACTTAAGTTGTGGTGTAAGTTTCATAAGTCTTAGTTCATTTTTAGAATTAACTACAGCTCGTCCCGTCTAAAATGTGGACTATATTTCAGCAACTGTGGCGGTGGAATCCCGTCCCGTATCTCCAATACTTAATTATTTTTCATTTTTTTTCTACCAAGAGATAGAGTTTAATATAGTCAAATTGTGGTGTAAGTTTCATAAGTCAGTTCATTTTTGAATTAACTACAGCTCGTCCCGTCTAAATATTGACTTAATTACGCGCACCTGTGGCGGTGGAATCACCTCCAGTTTCACCAATACTTAATTATTTTTCATTTTTTTTTCTACCAAGCGATAGAGTTTAATATACTTAAGTTGTGGTGTAAGGTTTCATAAGGCCTTAGGTTCATTTTTAGAATTAACTACAGCTCGTAACGTCTAAAAATGTGGACTATATTTTC
>NW_021768127.1:0-1415 GCF_005508785.2 Acyrthosiphon pisum
ACTTTATGATTTTAAAGATTAATAGGTAGGTGAATGGGAAAAAATAAACAATGTGAATTTGCTTGATAGAGACAACTAGTTCAGACAGTCATAATGAATGCTGAGATAATCCAACATACATAATATACTGTATACGCATATACGCACAACCATAAGCACTCCCTTGGACAGTAGTGTGAGAGTGTCGTGAAGTTGACTGGCGTGGACCTTGGGTCTTCTTCTGAAAGGTACTGCTGGCGAGTCGATTCTGTAGGGTCCTTATATAATGTGGCTTCGGTGTTATCCCTTCTTCTGATATGCATTGATTAATATGTGATGGTTTTTTCTTGTTTTAGGCGGTGCGACAAAGGTGTCACTGGTAATTTATTGTTAAGTTTTGACCGAACGTCTTGATTGGAAAATTATCGAGGGGGTCTCGTAGAATATAATCTATATGTGTATATTATATACTTAAAAATGCATTTATGGTTTTATAATATACGGTGTCATCTGGCGCCGCTGATAATTGATTATGTTGTTTTTCTTAAATATCTGAACGGAGAGGTGTTGAATATTGTTTATGTGTTGCACGTGTCGCATGTGTATGTAAGGAGTGCGTATATATATATTTATGCGTAAATCGTATGTATATATGTATTGAATAGCCCAACATTCCATATTGACCATCGCCACTAGTTGTCTTGTGTTTTATTTTAAGTTTAAATATTATACATTACAAGTGTATCACTATCGGGGACAGATATGGACGTATAATCATGTCAAGATATTAAAATATAGTACTCGTATAATCCATTGGCAAAAATATTTATTTTATGTTGGTAATTCAAATAGACAATAATAAATACCTGATCGAAGCGATGTATGTTGAAGCTGAACAAAATAATAATGATAAATATTGAGCTGCCCTGTGTTCGTTATTAACACAATATTTAGTGTCTCGCAGTAAGTTATACGCATTGCCCATGTAGCCTTTTGTAGGCAGTATCAAAATTATTTTCACAGTTCATTGCAAAAGAGTATTATAATTTCCATTAATAATTAATTGATGAAGAAAAAATAATATTATTATTCTATGTTATAGGCCAGTGTTTTTCAAACTGAATGTGCCAGGGTCTTCTGAAAAATGTCAACTATTTGTCCCAGAATAAAATTACAAAAATATAATTAATAAAAATGTGTTAGCCCATAAAGTACACATTTCTCATTAAATATCATCAAAGTTTAAGTTTTTTATTTTTGCTATATGGACATCCAAATGACGGAACAAGTTCCGTTTATGACGGTGAAAAGGTATCCATTTCACGAAATATAATCCATATTGTGTAGGTAATTATGTGAAGTGGAGAAACTCTATTCCATTTCATCAAACAGATGCAAACCTTGTCCATTTCGTGAAACGTACAATAACGCGATAT
>NW_021768127.1:3629-4817 GCF_005508785.2 Acyrthosiphon pisum
CTTGTCAAATATTCCATTATCTAGGGACTCTCTCCATCTAACTCAAGATTATATTGGCCTTTGTTTCTCTTTCACTTAGACGGAAATTAACTGATATTATGTTTGTCTATGACCTTATTAATTACAATATTGTGTGTCCTGAATTGTTGTCTGAAATCAGCTTTCGAATTCCATATCTAATTACACGTAAATCAGATTTATTTTTAGTTCCTCATTATAAAACAAATAGTGGTACCAATTCTTTTTTCCCTCGAGCTTTAATTTTAGTTAATAAAATTTGTATACATTTAGATATATTTTTTCTCTCTCGCAATTGTTTTAAATCTAAATCTATGTTATTATTAAAAAATATTGATTGATAAATATGGAAAAAAAAAATGTTTATAATGTAACTATAATTTTATATATTAATTATTACTTTTATTTCAGAGTTATTTTTATATTAGGTATTTTATCTGTTTTTGTTAGGTTTTACTACACTTATTTAGTTTTTATCTGATATGTTTTCTTTATATAATTTGTAAAAGGGTATATACCCCAATACCCATTGATATACAACATAAATAAATAAATAAATATGCATTTCATCTAAGAATCGCTTTTATTATTTTTCAAAATGTCATTCGCTTCACTATACTAATAATATTACGTCTGTTGCATATTAATATATTATAATATTATTTAGAAAATAGATTTTAGTAAAACGATGGTTAAAATAATATACGATTAAGATAATATTAAAAGTCCCATATGACTATCACATATTTTATCATATTGTTTGTACTTTGTACACACCATTATTGTTGTATCGTTAATTGGCCGCAAAAGTACAAACTGCATGTAAAAAACAGATATCATTAGATGACATTGTAAATCCGATAATATTGTCCATGAGTCACCACGCACAACATGATATGAAAATTTTCAATTTAGTTTAGTCCATTTTTGAAATCAAGAAGAAACGCGTCTCCTTCTTATTGGCTTCCGATCGGCTCTATAGGCTCTATAATACACATATTTAAAATAATTTTAATTGCCTTTAAAAAATAAACTTAGTTTTTGAATTACCTATATAATATTATTATTCTAAAGATATTTTCTTGTGGTATAGTAGTAATTTTGTCTCGCGGTCAATTGGTCGATAACTATTTTTCAAATTGCGTTGCTTAGGTATGTACTTTGGAAAGT
>NW_021768128.1:0-839 GCF_005508785.2 Acyrthosiphon pisum
GACTAATTAAGTTGAATATAAAGATATTATAAATAAGATTAGAGCTTTGGAGTGCACGTCTTACGTTGGTTTTTAGTTTTTAAAACCAGCGTTAATTTTTAAATTTTATTGGTAAAGGTGTAATATTTGAATAAAAATAAATAAAAACAAGCTTGTTAGGAAACATATGTAATTTTTATAAAGGCAGTGAAAGACTGACCTAGGAATTTTTTTTTGGTAGACAGCGGTAGGCTGATCTAAGAGTTTTTATAGTAAATAGACAGCAAGAGATTGATCTAATAATATATAGTGATAGACAGCGGTATAGGCTGATCTAAAAAATTGATGCACGCGCGTAGCAATTGAATAAATATATGGAAATAATTGATGAATACATTTTGAGTTGAAATATAAATGAATAATTTATTGATGAATAAATGTTGAATTGGAATAAAGAATTAAATTGAATGATAAATAATTGTTGGAAGAGAATAAATTGATTGATAATAAATAATTGTTGAAAGAGAAATAAGTTGATATATTGATGAAAATAGATTTTGTTTTAAAGGCATAGAGGACCTTATTGAGTGAAAATAGTTGACGTCAAATTTGTGAAAAAAGTAATTGTAAGGCTAGCCTAGAATAAGTATAATTATAAGATATAATAAAAATAATATTTTTGTGTGATAAATTAAAGTCGTTAAAAATAATAAATTCGGTTAAAAGAATTAAATAATAAATAGGTAGTTGAATATTGTTATAAGATTGCTGGCTTAGCTACCCAGTAATAGTTTAATAATATTCAAACGCGTTTTACTCGTAATAAGATCGCGGCTACGCGCCAAGGTCGCAATAGTTTA
>NW_021768129.1:0-847 GCF_005508785.2 Acyrthosiphon pisum
GGATAAACCTCCTGACATCCCAACATCCTATAGACCCATAAGTCTATCACCATACTTCTCAAAAATTTACGAAAGACTCATTCTTAAACGTATTTATCCGTACATAATAGCAAAAAATGTACTCCCGTCCTCACAATTTGGTTTCAGAGCCAAACACAACACAATACACCAGGTCCATGAGTTATTGATGCAATCTCTGCCTCCCTCTAAAACAAATGCTACTGTACTTGCGAATTTTTAGACATCTCCCAGGCATTTGACAAAGTTTGGCATGAAGGTCTTCTGTTCAAACTTTGTAAATTTCTTTCTCCTACACTATTTCTACTAATGGAGTCATATCTTACAGACCAACATTTTCAAATACGTCAAGGCTCCGCCACCTCAAATATAGCCACAATTCGTGCAGGAGTACCCCAAGGAGATGTTCTTTCTCCTATCTTATTTAATATTTATGCTGCCGATCAACCTTCCACACAAAATACTATTGTTGCTGATTATGCTGACGATAAAGTCATATTGTCACTACACAATGATCTGATAATTGCTTCAAGAAATTTACAATCCCACCTAAATCTACTCTCAAAATGGTATGCCAAATGGAAAATTAAATTAAACAACAACAAATCCATTTACACAACCTTCACCCTAAGACACGGACATTGCCCTAACGTAACTGTAAATAACATACTTATCCCAGCTCTTGATACTGCTAAATATTTAGGACTAAACCTCGATAAAAGACTAACATGGCAAAATCATATAAGGAAAAAAGATGATACTTATGCCCGCTCCCGTTCTCTAAATTATTACTTTCTAAAAATAAATTCACATCTTTAAAAACCAACTT
>NW_021768130.1:0-849 GCF_005508785.2 Acyrthosiphon pisum
GTATAACACTATTCTGGCTATCAATAAAGTCGTGATAAAAATTAGGAAATTGGTCAGGCATGATATTTTTTGGTATGCAATTCTTTTGAGTAGATAATTGGCTCAATGATATTTAAATATTTTCACCGATAATCAAATACGATGACTTGTTGGAAACTAGAGACTGAGTGAATAGGAATTAGTAAGTGTATGATATGGCGAAGATAAGGAAAGAGGTCAACAGGATTTCAGAATGTTTGGCGTATGAAAGTGAAAGACGAAAAATAAATGTAAGGTTAGGTTAGGACAGCGGAGTGTGTGTAGCAGATATGGGAATGTTAAGTTGGGTGTGTAAGGGACAAAGGAAGATATAATAGGAAATGTATTAATTAAACATAGTGTAGTGTTGTGGAGTGGGTTGTATGGCATACAATAGGAATAGTTCATGTTTTTTAAAATAATTTTTTCGAAAAATATATGCATTATATTCAACGATGAATCGTTATACATTTTATAAACCTAGCTCGTAAAATTAAGCATTCATAATTCATACGTATAAGCAGTTGTAGGTATATACTTCATAAATATTTTTCGATTGAAATAGTGTAAATAATTTAACAAAACAATCGGGTACCCATCACTATAGTGATATACTATAGTATTAATTTAATTATATTACGTGTAAAATCATCGGCACAAGGTGCATACCGCATTTAAAAAATCTAAAACATTAAATAATGTTGTTGTAAAAGCTGGAAACTGCAGTTTATTCTGATTTATAATCCAATTAACGTATACTATTAATTCATCATTGATGACTATTCAGAGGTTAGTTGGGTATAAATGTCAAAGTGTAAATTCAAATTAAAT
>NW_021768131.1:0-737 GCF_005508785.2 Acyrthosiphon pisum
AAATGAATTAAATTTATTAACTGTTGTATTTATTTTAACCTTGCTGATTGAATCCCTAACGCCCATTGTGCCAATTATTAAAGCAACAACCCACGTTATTGACTAAATCAACGAGACTATATTAGTATAATTTTCTTATTGAGATTATTCTAGCCGTTTGATCCGTTAATGCTTGCGTTCAATGTTCCGATTTATATATTCCTAACCCTTGAACGAAACACCAACTGATCAAATGTCTCTATTTCTTTCCTCGAATGTTTTAGTCCGTCCGGGATATAACAACGAACCACTGATCAAAATGTAGTAATATTAGATCACATGACTCATTGTTATATGCCGTACCGATTTTTAATCTTATTTCCATTTGTTTATATTCTGTAATTCAACTCATTTGAATTATTATTTTTATTTTTATATTTTTTTTTTTTTTATTATTTTTTTTATTTATTAACATGTATGATAGGTGCCTCACGGTGTTACTTTAATTAAAATGTTCTATTAAATTTGCGTATCCCTGTTTCCCTACCATTTTGTTGAAAACACATTTTGTAAGTCTCACGTCCGTTTTCGGGTCGTGAGCATACATCATTCTATGTTTTTTCGTACACATTACACTATGTGTTTCTTCCAAATTCAATAATCTACCATTTTTTTGAAACGATCCTATATCGTATTCAAATATTATTTCTTTCGTTCTTAATTTCTCAATTGTACTGTAAATTCTTGCGTGAGACTCT
>NW_021768132.1:0-1429 GCF_005508785.2 Acyrthosiphon pisum
TTATTCCAATTTGTCCTCGAAAAACGGGAATTGTGCACAGTGCAGGCCCGGATTAAAACTATCGTAGGTCGTAGGCAGTAGGCACAGTACATTTAGACATTAATTGCATACACGTCAATATGGCCCTGTAATGTCCAGTGTTTAAATAGTTAAGAAACCTTCTGTTTGGGAGAGGAAGTGTCAAATCTTAGTGTTAATCCTTTAAAAACAAAAATATTTACAGCATAAAAATTAAATCTAAACTTTTATTACTTTTCATATGATAACAATTTTAACAGATCTTAAAAACAATTAATTTAACTACAAATATTATATTATACAAAAGATATAATTGTAACAAAAAATAACAGTATATATATTTTTTTTAATTAATTAACCCATGACAACTTAGGCCATTGGATGGTTTTTAACTGTGCGGGAGGATACTGTAGGTTTTTGTAAACACGTCTGTTTTAGTTTGGCAGAATTTTCGTGAATGTGGGCACCCGTATGTATCTGCCATGCCTGGGTGGGGAATGGCAGCCTCTCTCTCCAGACACCGTGACTGCCCGAAGAGAAGTGCCGTCCGAGACCGAGATCAGAACTGACGACGGTGCGCATCGAAACCGACGACTTAGTCCACTCGGCCACTTTAGTTATTTATAGCGTAATTTAGCCAGTACTCAACTTGGGGTTAAAATTAAAAGACCCGGACCCTAAACCAAATACGTACCAGATTAGTTAAATTCAGTAATTTAATTATTTTTAGCAATTTGAATTGAATAATTATTGAAAAGAGAAAATCACATTATAAGCAATTAGGTAACGAATTTCGTTACCTAGTATAAGTTTCTGATAATGCGATGTTTGGTGTACTGGATTTGATCATAATATTATTATTATATACTACATAATAGGTACAACGGGTTCGTCGAAGAACGAATAGGTATTTTTCTTTAACATTTCTACGCACTATGATTAAGAATTACACAAAGTGACAGAGCATAATTTAACATACAAAGTACGTGGCACTAGTGCCCCCCAATGATATTTGAATGATACCCAGTGGTGGGTGATCGTGCCACTGACCAACACATTCTCATAACGACCGATGCCAATGTAAATTATTATGTTCATAATAATATATAAAGCACATAAAACTATTTTAAGCTCTCGACTCTTGTATAGTTTATCTCATATTATATAATTAACAATAATATTTTATTGAATGTAGAACATGTCACATTCACGCAATTATGGCTCTGCCGGAATTGTTTATAATATATAATATATTGACATAAAATACGAATAGATAAAAATGTAATACGTATACAATACACGTGAGTTAGACAATGTTAACTATTTCTTCGGACGTCGTCTTCATAAATTGAAAGCTGGGTGAGAATAACGTGTTATGTTACTACATGTTCTGCTACTACATTGCGTCCTG
>NW_021768133.1:0-833 GCF_005508785.2 Acyrthosiphon pisum
CAGGATTTATTCAAGGGGGGGGGCCCTAAAAAATTTATTTAACTACTGTTTTTCTGTCCTTTTCCTGAGTATATACATACATTTTATTTCTTAATAAACACAATTTGCCGAGTTTAAGACCAATAAAAAAAACACACAATTATATTATTTACATTTTAGATTCTGAGTGGAAAGATAAATGTATTAATTTTACAATGATGTGTTTTTTTTTAATTTTTAAATTTTTTTTTGAGTCTGTCATCACCTTTTAAGACAGTAAAAGTGCTTGGATTTTCTTCAACAGTTTCTTTTCTAATAGGAAAGTGAATCTAGTTGGTACTTTGGGGGTCAAAAGTAAAAATTTCCCAGTAGTTTTCAAAAGCGCCGTGAAAAACAAAATATAAAAACGGGAATTTTTACGCAAAATCTGTTTTCGAGAAAATTGATTTTGGTTTTTGGTGCAACTCGTAAACAAATTACCGTAGGCACATGAAATTTTGACTGAATGTTAATATTTTAATTTTCTATACACCATACAATTTTAAAAATATTTTGACTTATTTTGAGCTCTTTACGGACATTTTCAGTTTCCATTTTTATTAGTTTTTTTTCTATAAATATCAATAAAATTTTATTTGTGGGTTAAAAAGCTTGAAAATTTAATAGAAGGCTCCTAGTATATTGTTTCAATGGCAGATGAAAAAAATTAAAAGTCTATAGTCACAATTTTTTTTTTATAAGCATCTAAAGTTCAAATATTGACAAAATACGTAAAAATGACGAAAATTTGCAAATTATTTTGAGTTAGAAATTCATGAAAAATTTTCTTTTTAAATCTAAGATTTGAAAATGTA
>NW_021768134.1:0-1166 GCF_005508785.2 Acyrthosiphon pisum
ATTCAGTTCTAATTTCTAAGTATTTTTTTTTTAAAAAATACGCGTAACGAAAATATATAGTTATTGAAGTTTCTTATCAATAACGTCTAAACGAAGTTTCTCCGGGTTTTTTTTTTTTACATTCTTACAAAGAACCCTAAAATACACGTTGGAAAAAAAAATTTGAAAAGTCGATAAGTTGCAAAACCAGATTTATACCAAAAAATCATACAAACAAAATCAATTATTTATCTACTCAAATATTTAATTAATCCTTATTTTTTAATATTTATATTTATAATTTGAAAATTTCTTAACTTCTGTAGCACGCACGACACAATATCATTAATATTTAATTTTGTTAAATGATAATAATTTGATATCAATAACTTTTTTTTTTTATGATAATCAATTAATATATTTTTAAAAATTGTTCTTTTTTTCCTTGGTCTTTTTTACCGATTACCATAAGCTGGCGAGCACCCTTTCAATTAAAAACGTATAAATAGTTTATTTATTTATTTATCTGATACGTTGTGTCACTCAATATTTTTCAGAACTGACTATCCACTATAGGTACCTACCCAGTACCCACCCACCACCCCTTTTAGCTGTGAGACAATTGTCTCACAAAAATCCTCTCGCGCCGCCACTGCACACGAGCACACGCAGACGTGCCCACGTATATTAATAATGATAATAATACGCTTCTGACTTTGCATACCCCCTCCCCAAAGTGTAAAAGGGGTTCACTCGAATCCAGTGACTACGTTATTATCATCAAAAGACGACCGGCGGAAGGCGTATCGCACGTGCCGGGCGACGAAGACGGTATACAATAATAATAATAGTCGGCATTTTTGTGCGCAACGGTATTGTGTGTTATATTTATTTACACGTCGGTATTGTGTGTGTGTGTGTGTGTGTGTGTGTGTGTGTGAAAGTCAAATAATAACGTAAAGCCGGCGTAGTGGATCCAACAAAAAAAAAAACGTACACAATATGTAGAATAGAGCGGGTATGACGTAATGAAAGCGCCCGGCAAGAATACGTATAAGCAGCGTGCGAGACTTTTTTAATCAAAGGTCCTAAAAAGAAATCGGGAAACACGAGACCTTGGATTGGGCCCACCGCTTTTGGTCGCATACATCACCTATAAATTCTATGGGCGTCACGCTTCATCAAAT
>NW_021768135.1:0-1719 GCF_005508785.2 Acyrthosiphon pisum
GACCCTGAAAATACTGGAATGCGCTATATTTGTATCTTTCAAGTTTCAATCCTAGACCGTTCGTTACTTGCCCAGGGGAATAATCCATGTGTCAAGATTTTTAGTACTAGTTGTCCCTTATTGTCTTATAAGTTATAACTCAATAATAATATAGTGTTTGTTATTATAATTTATTATTAAATCATAGTTATTTATTGGGCACCTCATTACATTTGACATTTGACAACAACATTAGATTATTTGACGACGACCGCGACGGCCCGTATATGTCTATTCATATTTTATTGAATAGTATAAAATTCTAAATAGTATAATGAATAATCCAACAATAAATACTAAGAAAATCATATAATTACTGAGCGCCAATTATTTATACACATACAATACTAGGAAAAACTTAAAATAGCACGGGCTTTAAATTGGGCTTTTGATTTGCATGCATCTTTAGAGTTTAGATGAAGAACTTTTGGAGGCTATAATGATTATAAGATGTAATGAACTATTTAAAAAATCATGTTAAAAATATATATAATTTAATAAAGAAGGTGATTGAATAAAAATTAAAAAAATTGAATATTAATTCATAATTGAGGCTTTGGTGTTAAACAATAATTACAGTTCATGATTATTATAACTGGAGCATAATTTTTTTCTGTTGTATGTTTTTAATTTTTATCATTTTCAATGATCATAAATTTGTGCTTAATTACACAAAAAAAAATTTCAAATGTGAAAATACTTAATAGTGAATGTATTGTCCTTTTTTATTATAGGCAAATATTTACTTTGTTTATAAGACAATTAAGTATTATTTCATTTTTATTAATAAAATGCTACAAAAGAAAAAATTCGAACAAGGAAGAGGTTTGCATCAAAAGAATGATAGTCTAGTGATGAATGTACTAAATATTATCTTTAAAGTTTAAACTGTTTTAATTTTAATCTAACTTCTAGGTTCCTTATAGCTTGTAATTTGTAGAATCAAATTAAAAAAATCATTCATATTAAAACATTTCTCTTATTTGTATCAAACATTCAAATATCTTATCAAGTAATTAAGTATAATAAAACCATTCAATTATAATTTCAAGTCTGCTTGGAAATCCGTTTTTAAAAATGTAAAAACCGGTATACAAAATCGAAATTACATTTTTAATACCGGTATTGAAAAATTAAAACCAAAACCGAAAAATTTAGAAACCGGTATTCAAAACCGAAACCGAAACCGAAAATTTTAGAAACCGATATTGAAAACCGAAACCGAAAACGGAACATTTAGAAACCGGTATTCAAAACCGAAACCGAAAATTTTAGAAACCGATATTGAAAACCGAAACCGAAAACGGAACATTTAGAAACCGGTACTCAAAACCGAAACCGAAACCGAAATTTCTTAATACCGGTATTGCTAAGTTAAAACCGAAATCGTAAAATTTAGAAACCGGTATTCAAAACCGAAACCGAAACCGAAATTATTTCAATCGGTTTCAAGCCCTGGTTTTAGGAGTCAACATATTATGCTAGTTGGTTCCATAGACCTTATACTAATAGACGGTACGTGGTAGCAGTTCCGGTGTCCAAAGCGTGACGGCGCTGATCAAGGAAGTACACCGTACACCGCACATGCGCATTAGATGATACAATACTCTGTATATTACTGTATATAATATATAATTATCACTGTAGCGTAGACCGCACCACCCACCCCGCAACCCGCCT
>NW_021768136.1:0-1405 GCF_005508785.2 Acyrthosiphon pisum
GGTCAGTTTTATGGGTTTCGAGTAAAGTTCTGATTAGTAGGATTTTGGCGTTAAGTTGGCGCTTAGTAGTCGGGTCACGGTTTCTCTGCCATTGACGGTGTAATTGGTTTTTCTCCGTTATTTCTAGTTTTATGTAGTCGGGTAGTAAAAGGGAAGAGTTTTTGTGTTTAGGGGTAAATACGCTAGCTTCGATCGCGTGTTGTACGTTTTTGATTAGACTCTCAACTGCCAAATCAATTGACTGACTGTTGTTGGTCTGTCGTGTAGTTGGGTTGGGTAAGTTGGAGAGGATTGTTTTGTATTTTGTCCAGTTTATAAAGCGGTTAGTAAGCGGTTGGTGGGGACGATGATACCGGAGTACATAAGGTCTCCAGAAGAATGGGGTTGTGGTCAGAAGATAGTTCGTTGAGGTTGTTGATTTGAATAGGGTGAAGTAATCAGACGAGTGCGATATCGAGTATGTCGGGTCTGTATCGCTTTGCTTTGTTGTGGCGGCCTTTGGCCTATTAACTATACCAGGCTCGGGGCCTATTCTAGTAGAGGGAAGTATTTGAAGGAGTTAGTGATTTAATATGGGTTGATCTTCATATGCCCATGAGAAGGGTCTGGGGGCTTTTGATATAATCTGTCTGTTTTAGAACGGCCTAATGTTTGAATGTGTTTGAATATGGATTGTTGATTGGTGTAAAAATTTTTTCTTGATTGTTGTTTGATGGTTTGTTCGATTGTGATTGAATTGGTTTGTTTGAGTAGAACGTTGTTTCTAAGGTATTGTGGCATTCCCGTTACCATCCGTATGGCTACTGTGCGCCGTGTGCCGTACCAACTAGTAAACTACTGCGTTGGCCGTCGTGTTGTTTATGTTTACGGTCGGTGTGGGTTTTGGTGTTACTCGTTGGTTTTTTGAGTTGTTGCTGTGGGGAGGGTCTTGTTGTCTTCCTCCTGACCTCCCATATTCATAGCCTTACCCCTTAGGTCATTGTTGTATCTCAGAGAGCTTTTATTTAGTAAAACTGCTATTTTGTGTATGGTGCGTTCTGATTGGTCGATTTGTGTTAGTCCTGAAAAGGACTGTTTTGATGGATGGTGTACCGCTACACTATATAATACAATTTATAGACATATTAAATAAACTTTCCCATTGGTACGAGGTTACAAATACTTACAATTACTTCTAATTATTAGACCACACTAATTTTGGCTAATATTGTTAGAGGAGAAAAGTGAGCTAGTGGAGGGCACCAGCTAATCAACGTTAGTTATACACTGATAATTACCACAGTGGATCTACGACGTGAACGGCTTCTACGGTCTACGTCAACAGGTAAGGTTAGGTTAGGTAAGGTTGATACCACGCGGTCAGATACATTATTACATTTTTTATTACATTAATACAAAAATACAT
>NW_021768137.1:0-816 GCF_005508785.2 Acyrthosiphon pisum
TATCATAGATATTAATAGACTTATCTATAATATTTATTAGTAATCGAAAATCAGAAAACACTGAACACTGTTTCCTTCGATGTTCATCAGACAGGACTTGGTATGTAGCGGGGTCGTGGGGATTACACGTGTGTATGGATATGTGACAGTAATGGTCCAATCACTTATAATATGACAATAAGTTATTGTAGCGAGTAGGTACAATGGTTATCGCTATTATACTTTGGGTTCGACCGATATCGAGTTTATTACTTTTAGCTTCTGGTCTTTATAATTGATAAGTATTATTATGAGAAGTGCAGCAGTGCCGCAATCACTTTTAGTGGGGCGCACGGTGGACGCCCTGCTAAATGGGCATTTTACAATACATTTAGGGGCACAACTTATAAGCTTACTCTACTTGAAATGATTTGAAAAGTGTAATATCTATTACTCTGGGGCATAAAAATCCAAATTGCTGCGGTATCTACCGACTAGGTATAACACATTAACACACAAACACCTGCCAAAACTACCCAACTTTGAGGAGTTATATCTCATCAACGGATTAATGAAAAATGAAAATTTAAACGTGATAATTCATAAAAAAAATAGCTTTATTAATTTATGAAATTAAAAGTATAGGTTACCATTTGAAAATCAGAAGTTGATAGTGTTTTTCCTAATAAATATGAGGGTGAAAAATATAAAAAAAATTATATAATTCTAGAACAGCGTAGATCTAAAATTTTGAAAAAAAAAAAAATTTGAAAAAGTGAATACTTTTTGAGATATGAGTGTTTTACGCTTAATCAATTCACCCTGTATAAAGAACTG
>NW_021768138.1:0-1181 GCF_005508785.2 Acyrthosiphon pisum
TTTTATAAGCATTTGAAGTTGAAATTTTGACAAAATTTATCAAATTTAAAATTGAATAATTATTTTGTAGTTAAAAATTTATAAAATGTTCAACTTTTATATCTAAGGATTGAAAATTTAAAACAAGATTTCACGTAAATATTTAATTCTGTTACCAAAAATTCTAAGAAATACATAAGCACAGTTTATTTTTATAGTCATTTTAAGTTCAAATTTAGATGAAATTACATATTAAAAAACCTGGAATAACTATTTTAGTTATTTTGTTGTGATTGTATAATATTATTTGTGGGTACTTGAAACTTCTAAAGTATACTATTATATATCTATGATAGTACCACGGTTTATTGTTGATGTATAACGCGTTACCTAATGGATATTGTGATATGATTAATTTGGAACTTATTATTGATACCTATTATAGATAATTTTTTTTTTAATACTATAGATAAATATACCTATAATAGGTATGTCTAATACCTAGACTGACAAACCGTCTCCGCTCAGAATCGTTTTTCTTATACAGTGATATTATATCATTGAATTCAAATTTAATACTATCCATTATATAGTGTCTCACTTGCAAGGCTGGGCAAGTTAATGATTTTTTTTAACTCAGTTAAGTTAAATTAAGTTAATATGCATCAATAACAAAAAGTTAAAAGTTAAAAGTTAATTTAACTATAGGTTAACTCAGTTAAGTTAAAAGTTAATACACACTTTTTGTTAACTTTTTATGAAGTTAAAAAAAAGTTAATTTGTTTATACAACGCTAACATACTTAATTTTTTTCCAACCCAAAACTAAATTATAGACTATAGTGTTTATATTTTATACAGTGTTTCCATATTAGTTAAATTCGAATTATATACATTTTTACTTAAAACAATTCACGGTAAATATTTTTTGACATGTAAACGAAATATACTGAAGTAGTGAAATATGATAAAATTAAAAACAAAATAAATTAACTTAACTTACTTCTTGAAATGAAAAATTAACTCGTTAATTTCACGTTAATTAAAAAAGAAACTTAGTAAGTTAACAGTTAAGTTAATGAAAAGCCAAAATTAACTAGTTAAGTTAAAAGTTAATATAAAATTAACTTATTAACTTAACTTTAACTATTTAACTCGTTAATGCCCAGCCTTGCCCACTTGTAACCTACTGTACAGCCAGTG
>NW_021768138.1:3481-4476 GCF_005508785.2 Acyrthosiphon pisum
TTAAAGAGGTGCTCAAACGGGGATCTGAGATTCACGATGGAAATTGGAAATTTATTTTATCATTTATTATGGTTTCCATTGGTTATTTGGGCAGATCAGGTACATTGATACATACTCTAGATTGAAATCATACACTTACGTACCAGCAACACGGGGTTCGCGATCTACCGCAGCTAGATTGCCTACCTGATAATACACTTCTGCGAAACAGGATTTTTACTCCGGGCAACGAAAAAGTTAAGATACATATTAAATAACGAATTGAACAAAGTCTGGGTCATATATAGATTGGTACATTTATCGAGCAACGAAGTGCACGGGGTCAGCTAGTTATTCATATTTCCATTGTTCAGAGTTCGGTATATTAAAATATTTTCGGTCATATACAGGGTGATTTTTTAAGCATGCTCACCCCATTTTTATGCTTAAATTATGCATATATTCAAATTTTAATTTTTGGAATTTTTAAGTGTTATTAAAGACGATAATTTCGAGTACTTAGATTTTTCACAACATTTAAGGAGTATCCTGTGGCGATACTAACTTTTGTTTTTCAAATGACAACCTATATGTTTTAAAGCAAAATGGGATTCAGATAATTTTTCTGAAAACTTTGATGTATCGTAATCGAAATTTGAACGAAAACTTCTTTAGTTATTCTTCTTCAAATACTAAGGAATAAGGATAATAATATAGTCAATCTGTCTATTAAATACTAAATAGTTTGTAAATGGATACGAGCTCAATTATTATAATTCGGTGTGCAATATAAAATATTTGTTAGTAATTACTACTTATTAAATGCTAATGGATTAATATTGCACCTGGCAATGTTCAAAACAAAGGAAATATAAAATAATATCCATTTCATTTTATCGAGCATGTTATCTTTTAGCCTATATGACATAGGTATTGTTAACTTTTATAGCAAACCTAAAATAAAATACTCAATAATAGTCAATATTCGGTAACATAAATATGAATTAATATATTGT
>NW_021768139.1:0-1096 GCF_005508785.2 Acyrthosiphon pisum
AGTAGTTTTGGTAGCCAGGAAGGATGAACACGTTTAAGCTTAAGTGACGAGAATTGTGTGTAAAACTGTAAGTACAATTATAGTAGAGCTGAGAGTAAACGTGGTATACAAAATGTGGTAGGCTCTTTGGCACAAATAATATCATTACCCATTATAACAGTCTCTTGTACCATAATATGTAGATTAAAGTAGTTTTTAGTTAAGCGCAATGAATATTATATATTAGCCATACATACTGTTGAGTGTTGATACGTAATTCTATTGGGGAACATGGGGCAAAGTGGGGACGCTAATGTCTGAAGACCTGTAATACACTTAAAAATCAATTTTTTCCTTTCAAATTTTGTTCACACAATCTATAGGTTATGGTTATTGATAATACATTTTTATAAAAATTTGATTTTTTTTAATGTAAGATTAAAAAGATGTAAAAAAAGTACAGTTTACCCCACTTTGCACCACGTATGGGGCAAAGTGGGGACATTCGAAAAAATTCCATATATTTTACTTAATTTTATAAACACAACAAATTATTTATAAAAAATGTTAATATACTTAAATGTATAGCTTAACTTAAAAGAAATAAATTTGTAAATTGTAACTTTTTAAATGTTATAAAACATAAAAATAATTTTAGGAACAAAATTCACATTTAAACATGGTTTTCTAATCTTTTTCTTCAAACACAGCGCAAAGACAATGAAGCCATTTTTTACATAAAAGATACTGAATCTACCCTTCAACTTAAGTTCTTCCTTTATTTTGGGAATATTTGGGTGGTCCCACATTGCTCCAGACAGGTATAAACCACTTTGCCCCATAAATAGTTAAATTACCTAGAGCCATTGATTTTATTTTATTTAAATACCTAAACATAAATAAAGAACTTTAATCATAGAACAAACAACATAGACTTTTAAATAATAAAAAAAAAATATTAATAACAAAGCGCAAAATAATTGAATATATAAATAACAAATTATGCAATTCTATTATCAAGTAAATTATGATAGGCATATTTCCAGTTTTTCATTGATTAATTACAAAATAATCACTAGTTCGATTCAAAACTTCTACCACACTATCTCAGACGACC
>NW_021768140.1:0-844 GCF_005508785.2 Acyrthosiphon pisum
TGTTTATTAAAAAGAATATTATTTTTAAAATAAAATAACAATATTTTTATAATATATTAAGTAGTGATTCTTTAAGAAGAGCCCAATATTTCACCATGAAATGAATATCAATTTCATCAGTTAAATATTCGTTACAATTTAATAAGCGATCTACTCCCGGAGTAGAACGTTAGTGTTCAGAAGACAAATACATTAATGTATTGAATACTTTTTTGAATTCCATTCTGTAAAAAGCTTTTATAATGATTGTCCACTGTGTACAAGCATTCGAGTATAATATCTTTTTGGGCTTCAATCTTCTTCGATGTTGTCGATTAAAATCTTCTTCTGGGTTAATATTTAATTTTTTAGCAAAAATTATTGCACTTTTTATTAAATTATCTACTGCCATATTATTATCACTCATTCTGGTTAAACTGTCAATAGTATGTGTTAGTAACATTAAAGCATCAATTTTATTTAATTCTGTAGCTTCTAGGTTTTCTGTGAAGATTTTTGTTTTATACATGACATATTTATAAATGATAAACAAATTACAAAGTCAAAACTGAGAATTTTTTTAGAGAGACTTAATGTAACATGTATCAATAGTTTATTCATATGATATCCAAACAGCTCTAATTGATTCAGCCCTTGCAGTCCATCGGGTGGGTTTTTGATAGATTCACTTTTTCAACAAATGTACCTATTCAATCGATGCACTTGACATGGAATGAATGGAATTTTGTGACCAACAATATCTGTCATTCTATGCTGAGTACCATTTATCTTACATGACATGCTACTAGCAAATCATATGATTGAAATGCATATTATATATATATTTACATTATATAAATATTTT
>NW_021768141.1:0-945 GCF_005508785.2 Acyrthosiphon pisum
TAGTCAATTTTACTGAAGAACATTTTAATAAACCACATAGTAATATTTCACCTGTCTACAAATTTATTTATCTATTACCTCATCATCAACTCCATCGTCAACAAATCGGTCTTGCTTCCTGCAAAATCATAATATACTCGTAGTCAACTGGCTATCAGAATATTATACTGATCACTACAAGCTACGAGCATATTACACTACCACCAACAACAGTTTTTTCACTATTTTTTTTTATTATTCAAAATAATAAATATTATTAAGTTTTTTTAAGTATAAGTTGCACATCTACACTAACACACCCACCCACCCACCCAAATTTCCCTTGAGGCAATTGCCTCAAAAAGTGACTGTTCGGCACGCCACTGAAGCTAAGTATATTATTACTTATATGCATTTTAAATTATTTTTATAATAATAGAATAATCTGTATTAAGTAACCTAGCGGGGTCACTCGCTAGTCGCTCGCTGCGCTCGCTCGGACAATTAAAAATAAAAATATCTCCCGAATTGCTATGCAACACCTCCCCAAGTGGGCCACAGGGTTAAGAAAATTGTATTTTTGTTGCATCGATTCTTCAAACGGGGTCACTCGCTCGCTGAGCTCACTCGGACAATTAAAAATGAAAATATCCCTCGATTTGTTATGCAACACCTCTCCAAGTGGGCCACCAATTTGAAAAAACATCGTACAGTGATGCCATGTTAGCGGCACTCATCGCTACGCTCCTCGGCGCCGTCGCTCCGCTCCGCAAATCGAAAATATCCCCCGACTTGCTGTGCAACACCACTTCAAGTTGGTCACAGGATAACTGCCAGCTAGCCATGCGCGGCATTATAGTAGTGTTGCGCGCATGTGTATAAACGTAAAATCGAAAACTTTGGAAGGCCATAACTTCGAAACTAAGTGAGAGCGACAAATTCTGATTGCACCATCGTTCTTAACTT
>NW_021768142.1:0-812 GCF_005508785.2 Acyrthosiphon pisum
ATAATTATTGTACTACACACCTCATATTCATGCACAATAATAATATACATATTATTAATACCTATATATGCTCCGAGACTTATACTAAATTTGATATTAGTCGGACACGTATTTGGTACCCAACTTTATGTGTTTTATGGACGTGGGATAAACACTATTGTATATAGAATGCAGTGCCGTAGCCAGAAAAAAATGTTAGGAAGGGCACTTAATTTTTTTTTTCTAGCCTTTGAAATGCTAAAATATCTAATTATGACCCCTTTGTTTATAAAGTGTATCTACTACTCGTTTTATGACTATATTATATTTATGTTAACCAGTGGTTGACTTGGAAAAAAAAAAGAAGGGGGACTCTGCTGATGTTGGATAAACGAGCGTTCCACACAAAAGTAATCGTCACATTGCCGTGGAGGGCAAAGCCCTCCACACCCCCTCTCCATCCATCAACTTATCACACCAAAACAATATCAAATTTATTCGAAAAATACATGTAGAAAGAAAAACACTTTTTATAGGGCATTTTTCGATTTTCTCAATAGTACTTTAATGCCACGGGAAAAACCACCGACAAATTACAAAAAAACCGCTAAAAATGGGATTTTAATTTATAACGCTTTGTTTATCAGTTATCACAATAGATAACGATTATAGTTATTTTGTTATAATTTATAATATTAATTCAACAGGCTATAATAAAATATAATAACAATATAAAATATTGTGTACCTATTAAGTAAATTTGGCATCAGGAAACACGATTTACAAATTCGCTAGCTTATGTTGGGTTCCCAGCGTTTCGTTTCAAATAAATA
>NW_021768143.1:0-741 GCF_005508785.2 Acyrthosiphon pisum
GTTTACGAAACGTAGATAACGTGTACAATGTTTCTATACATAATATATATTTTTGTTCAATAAAATATAACTAACTTCTCGTGAGAAATCCCAATTTTTATCAGCAAAGATAACGTGTTGTATAATATTTTTAAACTAACTATAAATTATTATCGCGGGCTGCAGAAAATTGCTACGCGGGCCGCGGGTTGCCGACCCCTGGTGTAGAGAAATATATAATTAAAAATCACATGCAATTTAACAATTATATGGAGATACTAAACGCTTTTATAAACCATAAAACTCTCAAGGATGAACAAACTCGTAGAAAAATGAATTTTGTCCAATCAAATAAACATGTTGTTCATTCAAAAACAATGAACAAACTTGTTCTTAGTGCAAACGATGATAAACGTTCTATAATAAATGATGGGATAAATACTTTAGCTTATGGTCACTATAAACTTAATGGTCCAGTATAAAAAGCGTTATCTAGCGAACAAAATACAGCAGTATTATTATTTTCATTGATTCATTTACCACTAGATGACGCTTTTTTATTTTTTTTATCGATTGTGGATACATTAAGTTGACCAAACAGACTATTGAGGATCAGGAGATGATGTAAAATAATTAATTCGACTTAAAAAAAAAAACTTATATTTTTATTTCATTTAAAAAAAAAATTAACAAAATATTATACATAAAAAAATTATTTTAAATATCTGATGATGATATCCATGAATTTTGACTTGAATCAAA
>NW_021768144.1:0-1387 GCF_005508785.2 Acyrthosiphon pisum
TTTTACATGAACTCATTAAACCAGACATATATAAACAAAATACTCAATTTAGAAGAGCCGTCAGCACAGAAGAAAGATTAGCTGTTTGCCTTAAGGTACGTAATAATAATTATAAAATATAACCCATAATATCGGTATTAAAATTATAAATATTTTATTTAACCATTAACTACTAGAATAGAATACAATTTTTTAATTTTTTAAGATACAATTTTTTTTATGTGAAATATTAACTTTTGCTTAATTATAACAAAAAAAGATAAATACTTAATTTATTGGTACTGTGATTGAGGAAGAGATACCATTTCAAGTACGGTCATTCTGTTGTTCGTTTCGGGATTCGTTGAATATTCGCCACTGGAATATTCTTGGCTTAGAGCTGGCGATGGAGATGAGGCAAGTGATTGAGGTTGTATAGAATAGGGATAGGGAGTCGACGAAAATTATTGTTGGTTGCATCTTATTTCTGCAGATAGTACAGAATTACTCAACTGAAGTTTAATTTGGGATTGCTCCACTTTTGGCAACTGCTTCGTCATTCTTGACATGCTTAAAAAAAACAAGTCAGTATCATCAAGTGTATCTAAAACACTATCTGGCTTAATTGCAGCCTGATTTGTTTTTTTTTCTTCGTGTTGGCGTTTCCTTAAAGCCGAACTTTCCTTTATAAGTTCCACCAATTGTCCTGCTGGAGTTGTATGTTGTTTTTGTTTTTTAAAACGTTTTAACGTTTCTACTGGTTCGTTGCGTTTCTCAAGAATATCAGATTCCTTAAAAGCTGAATGGAAATCTGAAGTTTGGTCGGCTTGAGAGTCTTGTTCGTTTTCTCTATTCAGTGGACTAAAAGATGCGAGATCTTCTGCTTCAGACTCTTCTGATAGATTTTCAGGTTCAGCAAATAAGTTAGTCTCGTTCAAATTTCCTTGCGTCCTTCAAAAGAAAAATATAGATTATAATATAATATAATATATAAAAACAAAAAAAAATTGTAATGTTGATGGCAATCCCAATATCAATACAGTAAACCCTCCCTTAACGAACACCTCTAAATAACGGACAAAATTACGGTGGCCGTGAGTGTCCGGTATTTAGAGGTCTCACTGTACTCACTTTCTACTTTCTAAAAAAGGTATGATGAATGACATTTGCTGTTCAAATTTCCAAGATGATTTCTTTTTGTAAGCTGAACCACTTTTTGATTCATCACGACGTCTGTTTCTTGCATTACAAAAAGATCTCCTTAAGTTTTCCCAGCGTTGTTTTGCTAGATTTCCTGAATATAAAATATAAAAATTATATTATTATTTATTAAACTATTTTAATTTATTTTCAATATTTTTATATTTAGAATCTAAAGTTAAAAATTATTTATATTAATCCTCTTTTT
>NW_021768145.1:0-999 GCF_005508785.2 Acyrthosiphon pisum
CCCGTCGCATCCTAGATGTAAGTGAAAATCGGGGGCCTGTGGCTTTGAGCTGGTACCGAATTTTGTGCAAGTAATTTGTGATAAGGATTAGAGATAAAGCTTGGTGGAAATGTTTAAAATTCAAGAGTCACTATTCGTCAATCACGATCTAAATTGATGGACTGAAAACTTCTTACGTTTGTCCTCTGCTTTGGGTTGTAAAAAGTGTAGAGTTGATAGCTGTATTTGATTGTCTAGCTATCAGTCATCAGATCACACAGGTAGGCAATCCGACTGCAGTCGGATCGCAGACGATGGGCGAATCCTATAATATCAGGTAGACAATCCACCTGCGGTGGATTGCGGACCCCGTTACGTGCATACGTATAACTGCAGGGTTTTTTTTTATTGATTTTTTTTTACTGCCCCACCTCCCCAGAGCTGTATTTCTAAACAATTTTATACTGTTAAAAACAAAATTACAAAAAAAAAAAAAAATCATCGACATTTTCTAAAAATTATGACTTGCAGGTCACCCTCTAATCATGTATCTGGATCCGCCCCTGTGAACTGGCATAGTTGTACTACTTAGTACCTCCTAACCTACTGTCTCTTTCATAAGACTGCATAATATGGGTACTCAGAAAGTCAAAAACGATATGTAAAAACATATAAATCCTGACTCTATACACTCGATACACAAATAAATACTTTTATATTAATGCATTATTTTTATTTTACATTTGTAAATAATAATTTTAAAATTTTGTTTGTAAATATAAGTAATGATACTTACTAAGTAATATTTACTTGAAATAGGTAGTTTGTAATAATAATTTGTTTATAAAAATGAAAACAATCAATTGTCTAGGTAGGTTCCTAATTTCTTTATAATTTTTGAAAAATACTTTTACATCAAATAAAAGTCAAAACAATAATTTAGACTGAATTTAAATGTGGTAGACCACTACAACTTTTACAAAGAAAAATGTTTAGGATATGATTAAGTAAAACTACTTT
>NW_021768146.1:0-1580 GCF_005508785.2 Acyrthosiphon pisum
CTGTCTTTTTTGCATGAAAACATTCCGTTTCGAATCCCATCGAGTGTTATTTAAAATGTCTTCAACCGGGTGGGAATTGACCGAATACCAATAGTTATTGTAAGTATACTCGTGTATTCGCAGACTGATTTCATCACGCATCACTGTTTCAGAACGATCCACTGTCGTACAATGAGTATCAAACACTATATAAGTAATATAAAGCTATTATATTCGGCGACAATCAAACGTAATGGCGATTAATATTTTGATGTCACGGTAATTGACCCGCGTGATTTTCGAACACCATCATCAATAATAGCAAGCAGAGAATAATAACAATTTAATATAATACACATGTTTTTTTTTAAGTATGAACTACATCAACACATTAGTTGAAACGTTATCGGTGAAAATGACCCAAACGCTCAGAATATTAATTGTCTTGCATCTCGAAAAACATGGGATTTTTGAATGATTATTATTGAAACAATGACAAAAATTAAATTAATAAAAACAATTAATATTCAATGGTATTTTCCGCAAAGTCAGCATACGAAATGAGACGCCAACATAACCCATAGAAACCAACACAATGGGTTCCATTTGGTTCCATAATTTAAAAAAATAAGAGGATATATACTCATCATCAACATTGACATCAACAAGTGCTGGTAAATATCACTAGTATCCACACTGTAGATTCCACAGGTAGATACAGGTAACGATAAGTGAATAATATAGTTGAGCTCATGCTCGAGAACGATGAAAACTGTGAGACCATATTATTATCATCATTCAAACGATGAATAATAAGAAATAAGTTGAAAGCTGTAGACAATAACTGAACCATGTCAATACCTAGGTATTTAACACTAGATAATAATATCTAAACTGTATTTCAACGTCAACATTGGGGTGATAAAACCTCCCTTATCACATGTAAGAACACAATACTACAATGGCTAGTCCCGAGGGGCATGTTTCTCCCACAAACCCAAAAAATGTTGCAACTGTTTTTGGTAATCAATAAACGTTGGTGCTGGGGATGGGGGGAGGGGGACACGAGTGCCAGGTGCGGTAATGCCAGATATAATGTGCAGGTATTGAAAATGTGTCAGATTATAGTACGATTGTATGCAACGAAACCGCGGTGGAAGTACACGATTTTGAAAATTTCATTTTTGGCTCGCTACTCCATCGACGAGTGTGTCGTTTATCGAAACGGTGACATTAGCTATAGAAACACTCTGTACATGGGAATGCATTTTGTAGTCCCCCAAAATTGTCCGGAACCAATGCATACTAACACCGTTTCACGGGTGGCGGTAATTGATGCACAATAATCACAATATACAATACGAAGCTGTCTATCATATAAACTTTTCGATATTTTAAATTTTGAAGATAATACCTTATACCGGTGATAGATAATTATATTATTATATTATTACTGACAAACCATACCAAAGTATATACCGTATAATTTTACCCTTTCAAGGGGGAAACAATATACCATGAAGTTACACAAGTTTTGAATTTTCTTAAAAATAATGTACATTTTATAGGTAGTAATAATTACCATAGATAGATTAAATTAT
>NW_021768147.1:0-391 GCF_005508785.2 Acyrthosiphon pisum
AGCACAAGCACATACAATTATCATCATCTACAAATCTGGATATAGGGTTCGACAATATTGTATAATATTAACTATACCTATTGCTTCGCGAAACGATGGTGTGAATTTATGTGCTAAGATTATTTAAATTTAAAAATAATGATAAACATCGTTTTCGAAAAACGGTTCTACACAGAGCGGGGTAATCGGTTTACCGTAATATTATTAAACGATTTTTTTTTTATATTAAGGGGCTAATAAAAAAAATAAAAAAAAATAATGAATATTGAATATTTTATGATAACATAAATTATGAATTACCAATAAACAGTAACTATTTGATTAAAATATTTTTAAGCCAGAAATTGATTTTAAAAATCTTATTCGTGTTAGTGTTTGAACTATAGCCGGG
>NW_021768148.1:0-954 GCF_005508785.2 Acyrthosiphon pisum
TTTATCGTGTATAGAAAATAGAAATGTAAACATTCAGTCAAAATTTCATGCATCCACGGTCATTTTTTTTAAAGTTACACCAAAAACCAAAATCGATTTTCTCGAAAACAGATTTTGCGTAAAAATTCCCGTTTTTCCTTAATTTTTCTTTTGTTTTTCCCGGCGCTTTTGAAAACTACTGGGAAATTTAAATTTTGACCTCCCCAATGCACCAACGATATTCACTTTCTGATCGAACAAGATACTGAAGTTGAAAATCGTAGCATTATTTCGACTACTTATCGTGTACACAGACACAAAAAAAATAAAAAAATAAAAAATAAAAAAATAAAAAAAAAAATAAAAAAATAAAAAAACACACATCATTGTAAAATCAATACATTCATCGTTCCACTCAGAATCTAAAATGATAGATTTTTTTTAACAAAATATAATATTACACATCATAATTCATAGTTTACAGATATACAATATTGGTGTCTTCGGTCAGTATGTGCTCCAGCCCCCAGCCACGTGGAACCAGGAGAAATGTTTATTTTGTCCTTGCGTAAAAAGAACCATGATTTTAACGGGTGCAACACGATTGCGAACGTTATACCTTTTTTATAACTCAATTGCAAACGAATGTCGGCTATCAAAGAATTTGTTTTTTGACCGAAAAACGAACTATTGGTAACGTATTTTAGGCTACGTTGCCAAGTTTATTTTTCTGAATATGTTTTATTTTGTTCGAGGATTCAATTAAAAGTATTTTTTTTTAACTATTCGATATTAATAATAGATATATTATTAATTGTTATACAATGTTACATTGTAACTATGTTACAAAAATACAAATAAAACAAAATAATAAAAGGTACCTACTACCTAGTGTTTAAATTTATAGTGTTGGTCGAGTACTCGACTTTGGAAAAATTATTGAGTCGAGTTCGAGTACTCGACTCGACTCAACTG
>NW_021768149.1:0-1141 GCF_005508785.2 Acyrthosiphon pisum
GATACTATGCTAAGAGATCCCAAGCGTGAAACTCGCAAAAGCAAGACACCAATTTGATTATTATATGCAAAAAATAAATTTATTTAATAAACAAAACAATATAATATTATATTATACGATGTGTTTCTAATATAGTAATATCATAAAAAACATTGATAACAATATTCACTGAGAATATAATAATCATAATATTATGCTACGATAATATACAGCTGATTACCAGATGAAACTATTATTTTTTTTTTTTGCTGCATGTGATGAGATTATTCTAATGATTATGGTTGTAGATAACGACGAAGGTAAACACGTCGTGTTGTAGATATATGTATAATAAATAATATCTTAACCCATGATGTTTATACCGTATTTATGATTAGATAATATAATATGAAAATATAATATTATGTACTTTCTATCAAATAAAAACGTAATTAATTGGTGTTAGGAATTCAATACTTCTGTCAAATCGTAAGATCAAACACTAACTGAATCAAATAACGCAGACTATAATTATTACTATTCTTAATGATCCGAGGTAACGTTCAATTAAATAAAAAATAAAAAATAGATTATTGAATAAAAAAAGTTTTATTAAAAAAAAAACAATAATTATACATATGCATTTTTTTTACTATTTTTTTTATACTATTAGATCTTGTAAAATCATATCAGACATTGCGTTAAAATGGAATTGTAATATTTCATGTAAAAATGATGTGTCATCGTTTTGTAGATGCGAATAATAGCTAAAGTCATAATTTTGAATATATTGGTTTGTAAATTCATTCCTTTGACAAGTTATGGGAAGACCACGAACATCATTTTTAATAAGATCATAAGCTGTGTTAAATGTAGCCTCGTAACTGGGCAAACGTTTCTGCTTCTCTACAATATATAAATCTACCAGATTCTGAATTTGTCTAAGCCGTCCAAAGTCAATGCTTGTAAGACTAATGTAATTGTCGTTTATATGCAAGGTAAGTAATTAAACTATGTTTAACATTGATTGAATATGATAAATTATCGGTTATCTTTACACGTCTACATCTTGTATTTAGGTTATTAATAATCGAATTGTAATTAGATTCAGACATCAATGTAAACCATTCTTCTAAACTATAATGTGATAATTTTCTTTGAA
>NW_021768149.1:3493-4787 GCF_005508785.2 Acyrthosiphon pisum
TTCCACATTATTCAATCTAGCTCTGGAAAAATAGTAAAGATACAAACGAACAACGGAACATGGACATAATTGGGGAGTCGGTAATTTTAGCTTATGCAGATGATATTGTAGTATTAGGGAAGACGAAAGAAGAAATTATTTAAACAACCGAGAAACTGGTCAAGACAAGTAAGTCAATGGGCCTGTGTATAAATGAAAATAAAACCAAGTATATGATGATGTCAAGAAATAATCAGAATACAAACGATCTTTTAATTAGTAACATGAAATTCGAAGCTGTAGATAATTTTAAATACCTCGGAGTAAATGTCAATAATAAGAATAATATGCATCAGGAAGTGAATGAAAGAATTATGTGTGGAAACAGGTGTTATTACAGTATAATCAAAATACTAAAATCAAAATTACTTTCAAGGACATCAAAAATTCTTCTATATCATAGCTACCTGCGCCCAATTGTAACCTGTCATTGTTCGTATTGTCGTTTCTAGCCGAGTGATTTTTTCTTCATTGGATTCCATTATTGAGTTGTTCTGTTGACGTTTTGTGTTTCTAGTCATTTTGCTTCAGCGGTGTCGTTTCTTCTTGAGCAGTTGGGTGTGGGTGAACCACTAGTTGGGCGCCAGTTGATGCAGATTTCATTTAATTCAGAGTTGGTATCGAAAAATACAAGAATTAGGCTTAACCTTTTAGAGTATAAAAAAAATGATTGGTTAAAACTTTTGGTTTAACATATTTGGACCCTTCGGAGGTATCGGATTGTTTTTCATTTGATTTTATGTCAGACATCCCTGAAGACAGCCAATAAAGTAGGTACGCCGATTATATCTTAGAAAATTATAATGTGGAAACTCGAATTTTCCGCCAAGCATATGGGCTTCACATACAGCGACATTAAAAAGAACAACCAACAATTGTGAATCTTTCCATTCTCATTTCAACGAATAATTTTATAAGGCACACCCATCATTTTTCTACATTTTTACATATACTTAAAGACACAATACAGACGGATGCTTATATCAAAATTAATAGTGCTAATAATAATATAAAAAAATTCCTAAGAACAAAAAAATATTAAACCGTTTAAAATCTACAGAAGATGCAATTACAAAAAAAAAATCCAATGAAATTAGTGGGTACACTTTTGTCAAAACTGTTTCTTTTAATTATATGATTTTTTAAAACCTGACATATACTTGTATTAGTAATTTGAAATAGTTAAATATAAATGATATGTTATATATGCAATTACATAATATTTAATACGCTAATTGTAACCTATGCTTGTGAA
>NW_021768150.1:0-1524 GCF_005508785.2 Acyrthosiphon pisum
CTTCAAATACCGATTTTGGAGATATTAACAGCAAAAACCCATCATAAATCATTTTTAGTTCAAAAATAGCATATATATTATTGTGTGATTTCATCGAAACCCAGACGACGAGGACGGCGACTGCTGAAACAACCAATTCTGGATATTATTAATATTACATTCATTATGAACGTTCCAAGTTACAATGGCGCAACCAGGATTCATTTTCATGGTTGTGAATTAGGAAAAAAATAATAATTTTTGGCTGGTATTTTGTGGGGAGGAGGCTGTGTTTTATCTGGATTGACATCTTCATCTTTATCTGGTACTGCCCAATCATATGATTTGTTTTTTTTTTAATTTTTGGAAAAAACTATGAGAGTTTTTTCTTTTCTCAATCATTTTTAATACATGTTTTCATTTATAACAATAATTTTTTTTTAAATTTATTATATTTAAATTTAATACGCTACAAAACTCAAAATTAATAATTATATCAAAACATTAATCTATTTATGCACACTACCACACACCATGGTCAGCATCATATTGTGATATCACAAAAAAAAACATACGATCGATTATCGAGATATCGTAATTGCAAGGTTATCGATGTTAAAAAACGTTCTATATTGTCGTATTATCATTAAAATGATCACAATAAGAATAATATTTATATTTCATATTAATCAGCCGTTTCGTATGTTTATTAGATAAACAGTTTCTTTTCCTTCGCAGAATTTGTAAAATCCCAAAAAATTCGGGGGAGGTAGTCACAACCCCCAACCTCCCGTCTAGTTGCGCCACTGCCAAGTTGTGATTATAAGCTTGTAAATTCGTATGAATTTAATTCAATTTTTAGCACAAAATATTGTTTTGTAATGCATTTTAAATAAACCGTTTTATAAAAATTATTGTATATTTAGGCGGCACTTTCTAATCTTGACGGCCAGGGAGCTAATACACGTACTTTAAACTTTTGTGGTGGCTTAGTAGTAGGCCCCTCAACCCCCTCCAGATTTCCGCCTATTGAGTCATTATGAAGTATGTAATTCATAAATTTAGGTCAGTTTTAAATTTTAAATAATTTTGTCCTAATTAATTCATCGTCATTTCCAAATTAGGTTTTGTACCTCAGTATCCAAAATTGAGAAAATCTTAGCTGGAGTTCCCCAGGGTGGAATTCTCTCTCCTTTTCTTTTTGATATCTAAACCTCTGATCAGCCTATCTCCCAAAATACTATTGTAGCCGATTACGCGGACAAAGCCATCATATCGTTTGACAAAAATCTATTACTGTCTCAGCAAATCTTCAAACTCACCTCAACCTAATGTCTGAATGGTACACTGATTAACGCATTAAACCTAATCCCAATAAGTCAGTACATACAACATTCACTCTATGCCACTCCATTTATCCTAATGTATATTTACATAACATACTTATTCCTACATATGACACAGTTAGATATCTAGGACTTAACTTGGATAAGCGCCTCACTTGAAATAGCCATGTCCGTATTAAGATACTTGCTTTATACGCTC
>NW_021768151.1:0-789 GCF_005508785.2 Acyrthosiphon pisum
CCGCGCTAACTGAGAAAACTACTGAACCGATTTGGCTGAAATTTTTTACTGTTATACCTGACAGTCTGCTGGAGGTCATAGTACCACTTTTTTTTAGAAAAATCCACCAGAAAAGTAGGAAATATGGATGTCAAAAATACAACAGTGACGCAATCTGTCCAGAAAAAAATAAACTAAATAATAAAAAATGAAAAATAAAGTTTATTGCTGCAGATTAAAATAATAATAGTGTATTATAATATATTGGTTGCTATTGGTTAATCGGGCATGTTTGTTGATTTGAGTTATTATTTTTCGTGAATTACGTGTACGCCCATTACGAGCATAATTTGTGCTTACTTTTTGATTATTCTTATGAGTTAAATTTCGGGTAAGTGGCTAATTCATCATCATGCCGAGAGCACAAATATACGTGGAATTTTCTCGAACTGGGGACCCGAATAATCTTATGATTTTATTTTCAACAGGAGATAAAACAAAAAACGTCGTATACTCAGAAGTCTTATAAAATAATTATATTAATTATTTATCAACAATAAATTATTTCTTTTTTATCTGTATTTATTTTTAATAAAAATATATTTATCATTTATAAAGCTAGAAAAATCAATGTAATTATTTATATATTGTATTTATCTGTATTTATTAAAGGAGTTTGCTTACAAACACACGTACAGTAGAATTATATATATAAAGTATGTGTATATAAGTATGAGTCGTATATATTTGGTACATTTAACGGATTTGGGATTTAAAAAATGTATTCTTAGATATATTTTTTTCTGTTCA
>NW_021768152.1:0-1590 GCF_005508785.2 Acyrthosiphon pisum
GTAAGTGGATGTCACTCTGCTGTACAGTAGGTTACAAGTGGGTCACTGTATAATGGATAGTATTAAATTTGAATTCAATGGTATAATATCACTGTATAAGAAAAACGATTCTGAGCGGAGACGGTTTGTCAGTCTAGGTATTATACATACCTATTATAAGTATACTTATCTATAGTATTAAAAAAAAATTGACCCATATAATAGGTATTAATAATAAATTCCAAATTAATCATATCACAATATCCATCAGGTAACGGGTTATACATCAACAACAAACCGTGGTACTATCATAGATATATAATAGTATACTTAAGAAGTTTCAAGTACCCACAAATAATATTATACGATCATTACAATCACAACAAAATAACTAAAATAGTTATTGCCGGTTTTTTAATATCTAATTTCGTCCAAATTTGAACTTAAAATTACTATAAAAATAAACTGTGCTTATGTATTTCTTAGAATTTTCGGTAACAGAATTAAATATTTACGTGGAATCTTGTTTTAAATTTTCAATCTTTAGATATAAAAGTTGAAGATTTTATAAATTTTTAACTACAAAATAATTATTCAATTTTAAATTTGATAAATTTTGTCAAAATTTCAACTTCAAATGCTTATAAAAAATAATTTATAATTTATATTTATAATTTTTTAATATTTTTCAACTGCTATTGTAACAATGTATCAGGAGCCCTGTATTAATTTTTTACACTTTTTGGCCCAATAGATAAAACTTTATTGATATTTATAGAAAAAAAAACTAAAAAAATTGAAAATATACAATGTCCGTAAACAGCTCAAAATTTTATCGTATATAAAAAATTCTAATATAAACATTCAGTGAAATTTTCAAGTTTCTACAGTCACTTGTTTTTTAATTACAAGAAAATAAGAAAATCGTTACGTAAGAAATCGAGTGAATATCAAATGTTGTAAAAATATGAATTTCAAACGCTCATAAAAATTTCATTTGAGTTTTTTGTAGACATTTTTTTTTTGATAAATATAGACAATATTATGAGGAATCTTATATTACAATTTAAAATCTTAGTGCTCAAAAGAAAAATTATTACGATTTATTAACTCAAAATAATTTGCTAATTTTCGTGATTTTTACATATTTTGTCAATTTTTGAACTTTAAATGCTAATAAAAAAAAACTTCGACCAAGGATTTTTAATATTTTTCAAATGTCATTGCAACAATATAGTAGGAGCCTTGTATTAAATTTTCAAGTATTTTTACTCAACAAATAAAGTTTTATTGACATTCATAGAAAAAAAAATTAATTCAATTGGAAACTGAAATTGTCCGTAAACAGCTCAAAACAAATCAAAATATTTTGAAAATTTTATCATGTATAGAAAATGGAAATATAAGCAATCAGTGAAAATTTCATGTATCTACAGTCATTCGTTTTAAAGTTACACCAAAAACCAAAATAAATTTTCACGAAAACAGATTTTGCGTAAAAATTCCCGTTTTTCCTTAATTTTTCTTTTGTTTTCACGGCGCTTTTGAAAACTATGAAAATTTTACTTTTGACCCCCCAAAGTACCAACTAGATTCACTTCTATCAGAAAA
>NW_021768153.1:0-872 GCF_005508785.2 Acyrthosiphon pisum
ATCATTTTATATAGGTAATCATAAATAGATAGAAAGAAAAAAAGTTAAATTTAACACCTACCTACTCAAATTGTAAATGATACAATCAAAAGAATAAAAACATTTAAAAATAATTTGTCTGACTGATGAATTCGTATGACATAAATTTTGACTGTAAATATATTATTTTGAGTAGAACATAGGTAACTAGTGGTAGCTACTAAAAGATACAGTGATGATTGAAAAATTACAATAATAAAAATAAAACATACCTATACCTGTGACGTTGCAATAATATAATACTTAAGTATGTGATTTTTATTAGACTTACCGAATTCGTTACCTAATTATTAATTTATTTTTTACATTATAATGTTATTATATATATTATTTTCCTTTTTAATAATTATATTTGTGTTTTGATATATTATTACGTATTTAAGAGTATTATTATTGACATTATAAAACCGGACTCCATACAAATGCAATAAATGCAAAATTCACTGTTTCTCGAGTATAAGTAACGCAAAATTTTAAACATAATGTAACGAGCCACCGGGTCTTCCGTCGGTAAATTTTTTCCCTAAAAGCCGGTCTTTAATAAATCTGGATTATCGAATAAATCCTGAGTGCACCTATCGTTCTAATACGAAATTTTAACTAAGTTAAGTAATATTAATACTCAAGTAAAATAATATTTAACTACAACCATACCTTAGCATAATTTCGACCAGCTGCAGCCACATCTTATTATTGATTGACTTCACGCGTGAAACTTAGCGCGCTAAGTTCTGTGTCGGCAGCTATTTTAAGTCGTGAAAAAAATTAATTTAAATGAAAACGTTACTTTATTTTAATTTAAACACTATAATATAAAAACCAAAGTTAAAAAA
>NW_021768154.1:0-809 GCF_005508785.2 Acyrthosiphon pisum
CACAATCTGAAATATTGCATATCTTATTACAAACTTTTACATTGCTTCGACTTTTTTTTTGTATATAAATACACTTATAAATAATATAAAAATGTTTGTGTATCATTTTTATTTTATTACGAAACATACTGGGGCTAAGATCTATATGCAATATAAATAAGAATTTGTCCTAATCAACTAATTGACTGACTGATTATTGCCTTGACACAACACCGGAAACAATGAGTAGGTAGGACATTTGGTCAGTATAGTTTCATTTTATGATGGAAAGACTCATATGCAAATAATATTAATTAAACTTACCGGCTACCCTATTAACAATAAAATTATAAATATGATATAAAATATCTTATAGGCTGACAAACCGTCTCCATTCAGAATTGTTTTTCGTCCACAATGATAATATTATATCATTTTACAACAATTTTTTTATTGTTCAGTCTATTATAGAGTGTTTATTGATTAAATATTTTAATATAACTATCTCAAATATGGTAAAAACGTTTTTTTGCAAATATATTTCTAAAATAAAATAAAATCTTTGGCAGGGGCAATGCGAGGTGGGACACCTAGTATTTAATAATAAAGGCTGACAGGCAGTCGTCGCAAAAACCGTTTTTCGTGTTCGATGATTAATCTTTAAATTACAATTTATCACATACAGGGGAGAGCGGGGTTAGTTGTTACAATTTCACAAATATAATTTTAATATTTTTTCTTTGATCAGTATCATAATTTACGTAAGACCATTGTATTAAGTAACTTCTTAGGTAACTGTCTAAGTAAAAAAAGTCAGAAAAGTACATTTT
>NW_021768155.1:0-1427 GCF_005508785.2 Acyrthosiphon pisum
TTAATCATTAAATTCCATATTTCCATGACAGATAAAGTATATTAAATTTAAGATAGGTACAAATGAATGAATCCTTAAAGTACATTAAAATAAGAAAAACGACTGCACAATTAGAAAAAGGTGGACAAGTGAGTGTCGCTCTGCTATACAGTAGGTTACAAGTGGGTCATTATAATGGATAGTGTTAAATTTGAATTCAATGATATAATATCATTGCACTATAAGAAAAACGATCCTGAGCGAAGACACTCAGTCAGCATATAATATTACCAAGTATATTCGATGATATTATTGTGAATTAAGTAATTTATATATATTATCAATTTACGCTGAACCTTGTTTAAAATGTTAAATCCTTAAGATATAAAAGTTGAACATTTTATACATTTTTAATTACAAAATAATAAATTTTAAATTTGATACATTTTTACAAAATTTGAACTTTAAATACTTAAAAAAAAAAATTGTGCCTATGTATTTTTAATATTTTTCAACTGCAATTAAAACTGATAATGTCCGTAAACAACTCAAACAGAGTCATAATTTTATGGTGTATAGAAAATGAAAATATAAACGTGAAAATTTTCATGTATCTACAAAAATTCGTTTTTAAATTACAACAAAATCACTACATGAGAAATCGAGTGAATATCCAATCATGTAAAAATATGAACTTCGAACGCTCATAAAATTTTTTTTTGATTTGCTTGAAGACATCTTTGTTTTTGATAATGGTTGATAAACTTATGAGGAATCTTGTATTACATTTTTAAATGTTAGATTTAAATAGAAAATTTTTTATGAATTTCTAACTCAAAATAATGTGCACTTTTTCGTGAATTTCACGTATTTTGTCAATATAAAAGATTAAAAAATTTTTTTTTCGTCTGTCTTAATTAAATTTTCAAGCTTTTTTAATTTTTACTCAACAAATTGTATTGATATTTATAGAATAAGAAACTAAAAAAATTGGAAACTGAAAAAGTCCGTAAATAGCTCAAAATAAGTCAAAAAAATTTGAAAATGTTATGGTGTATAGAAAACAGTAATATACACATTCAGTAAAAATTGCATGTATCTACAGTCATTTTTTTTAGAGTTACCTACACCAAAAACCAAAATCGATTTTGCTGAAAAATTCCCGTTTTTCCATTTTTTTTTGAGAAATGAAAGAGGACCCTATATACTTAATATTTATAATACACACGAAAACACAAAATTCAAAATAATTGAATTCTTATGTTTGATTTTACAATTGTTTTATCATAATATTATGTTTTTTAATGGTGAAATCCGAGGCCCCCCCATACATACATTGCGAGGCCCATAGTTGCAGCACTGTGTGTATGTGTGTCCACGATAAGTAGTTGAAATAATTCTTCAATTTTCAATTTCAGTATTTTGGAGGCTCAAAAGTAAAAAAGCAG
>NW_021768156.1:0-811 GCF_005508785.2 Acyrthosiphon pisum
ATTTTTTTTTTAAAGCCGTGTTTTCAACGCTGGTTTCGAAACGGTTTGATTTTTTTTGCGGAAACAAATTACTTTGGAAATTTTAGCCATCCAAAGTTTGTGATTTTACGTTTATAGGTATACGCATGTGCGCAACACTACTTTAATGCTGCGCGGAGGAACTCGTGTTTGGCGTTTTTTCGATTTTTTTGTCCGAGCGCAGTGCAGCGAGCGATTGACAACGCTAGCACATTATGTGCTTTTTAACAACTTTGTTTAATTCTGAGACCTAGGTACCCAATGTGGTTTTACACAGCAAATCAGAGGATATTTTCGATTTTTTTGTCCAAGCAATATTTAGTATTTAAAAAAAAAAAAATTGACGTTATACGAAAAAAAAATGTTGTTTTTGAAGTTTTTCATAAATAACTTCAAAACGAGGTTTGTCCGTGCTTTTTTTTTACATTTTTACAAAGCACTCTAAAATACACATTTTGGAATAAAAAAATTTGAAAAATCGATAGGTTGATAAACTAGAATCGTTCCTAAGTTTCAACCGACTATAATGACCTGGGGCTGGAGCTACGTAATATTATGGTCAATGTTCTGGGAAAGTGTAGAACTGGTTGTTATTGAGAATTCTAGATCATCGAGTGGGATAATTCCCATATTAAATTTTGTGTAAAAAACTAAATATTAATAAAAATAATAATATCCTAGTTCCTAGATATGATCTAGATAATAATATAGTCATGTTATATAAACACGTATAAACATATTCTAACGGTGTCGCCGTTTACAGTAGTTGATAATATGTTTTTAGAAAAAAAAA
>NW_021768157.1:0-869 GCF_005508785.2 Acyrthosiphon pisum
TTCTACCTACCTATTGTTTATTATCAGGGGAGAGAACTTATAGCATTTGCATATTTATTTTGCAGTCACAAAAATATTTTTTGTTAATAAATATACTTTGACATAATTGTATTTAATAATTAACGATATTTGGCGCAACGGTAGATATAACGTGGTGAATCGCACATTAGCACATTTATTATTATGAAAACACTTAAACATGTTTTCGCAGTATCTATAAATATTATCGTATCATATTATAGAGTAGGTATGTGATGATTTGTTACAATAATTCGTGCGGTCTGTTGTCTATTTATAATGATATTTTTTTTAATTACTATTATAAACTGGGGGAGGGGGTTAAGGGCGCCAATACTTTTAGCGCCGGACCTGCGTAGATTCAACTATGACGAAATTCTTACTGTCACAATTCATTATACAATATACCTACTCGTAGTTTATATCACACAAGTGGTGATCTTAGAGTTTATTTTTGGGAGGTGGTTTAGAGTGAATTTTGCTGACTTCCAATACCAAAATTTGACGACTGGTATTTCACTATTATATATTTATATATTATAGTCAACAGCCGTAGCCGCTTAATGTTATCGTTTTGGTCGGTACTGTACAAAACTGATAACAGAAGCCGACTAATAACTTGAATTTAAAAACTATATTAAAGCCCAGCTTCCTGCATGATCTCATTATAAATTATAATAATATTATTAAATATGTAACTTATGATAATTGAATATTTTCATCTTTCATGGCTGCGCCACGCGTCATACATGGGCATATTTACATGTTTCCCGTGTGCCTGTAGGAAAATTGCCGCATTAAATAATAATATATTATACTAAATAGTATACTACATAACATATTATTTTACA
>NW_021768158.1:0-786 GCF_005508785.2 Acyrthosiphon pisum
AAAATCGTTAGTCACAGTTTTTTTTTATAAGCATTTAAAGTTCAAAAAATGACAAAATATGGAAAAATCACGAAAATTTGCAAATTATTTCGAGTTAGAAATTCATAAAAAATTTTCTTTTGAAATCTAAGATATGAAAATGTAATACAAGATTCCTTATAAGATTATCTACCTTTATCAAACAAAAAATATCTATAAGAAAGTCAAATTAAATTTTTATGATCGTTTGAAATTCAAATTTTTACAACATTAGATATTCACTCGATTTCTCATGTAGCGATTTCCTTATTTTGTTGTAATTCAAAAACGAATAACTGCAGATACATGAAAATTTTACTGAATGTTTATATTAGAATTTCTTATACACCATAAAATTTTGAAAATAATTTGACTCTTTTTGAGCTGTGTACAGACATGGTCAGTTTTCAATTTTTTTAGTTTTTTTTTCTATAAATATCAATAAAGTTTTATCTGTTGGGCCAAAAAGTGTATAAATTTAATACAAAGCTCCTGATATATTGTTACAATATCAGTTGAAAAATATTAAAAAAACATAGGCACAATTTTTTTTTATAAGCATTTAAATATCAAATGTTGACAAAATTTATCAAATTTTAATTTGAAAAATTATTTTGTAGTTAAAAATTTATAAAATGTTCAATTTTTGTATCTAAGAATTAAAAATTTAAAACAAGATTCCACATAAGTAATTAATTCTGTTACCAAAAAATTTAAAAAATACATTTACACAGTTTATTTTTATAGTCATTTTAAGTACAAATTTGG
>NW_021768159.1:0-771 GCF_005508785.2 Acyrthosiphon pisum
TATATTTTATAAGCACAAAAACATGCCTATTTTATAATATTTTCAAAAAATATTATACTATAATATATTATACTAAGAAAGTAAGAAATTATTGTCACATTGATACATTTTTACTAATTAATAGTTGGAATATATTTATATTTAGACGTATGCGGTGACGTACCTACACATTGTATGTTTGGGTATGTATTTATGTATGTTTGTTTGTGTTATAATGACAACAATAATAATAAATAGTATCCTAATCTAGTATAGTTTAATTTCTAAAATCTTAAACTAGGTAATACAAATTCTAAAAACAACAACCGATTGTCACTCTTATTAATAATTATAATTGATCACGGACTTCAGTTAACTTGCTACGACTGTATGATACTGTACTAGTCGTGTATGATTCGGTATAAATCTACTTTACCGGACACCTTTTTTTTTTCAATTTTTTTTTTTTTAAATACGTGGTTTTTTATGCTGAATTCAAAACTGTTAAAAAAAAATTCCCGCAAACTTATCGTTCAAAAGTTATGGCAATTCAAAGTTGTCGATATTATCAAATATTGCAGTGATTACGCGTGTATCGGCACTCGTCGCTACGCTCCTCGGCGCCGTCGCTCCGCTCCGCAAATCGAAAATATCCCCCGATTTTTTGTGTAAAACCACCTCAGGTGAACCTCGGTTTTCCTCAAAATTATTTCTAAGTACAATTATTGGCGGCGTGGTCACTCGCTCGTCGGTAATCCATTCAAAAGCTGAAAAAAAACGGTGTCTGGTGAA
>NW_021768160.1:0-2841 GCF_005508785.2 Acyrthosiphon pisum
ACTGTTTTAGACTTCCCTGATTCTGATAACCCTCCCATTCATCGATCCGCTCAGAATCTAAAATGCCAAGTACATTATCTAATTATTATTATACATACTGGAATATAAGACATACGTATTATACCTTTTATGCTTAGATCTTTAAAACTACGCAACGAATTTTGATCCTGTTTTTTTAAATTTATTGATAGAGTGATTCAAGATGAAGGTTTATATGTATATACCATGCATAATTTAGTAGAGAAACACTGCCCCTTTTTTGTATGTGCGAGCATATCTCGAAAAGATCTTTACTTATTTGAATACGGTTTTCACTAATAAATCGGTTTAGTAACGGGGAAGGTTTTAAAAAGTCAATAAAAGTTATTTCAATAGTTTATCACTTGAAAATTGAAGGGTGTATACAGTTTGATTTTCCAAATCATATAGGCTGTAAAAATATAAAAGGTAGCTCACACATGATTTTTTTAGCATACGAAAAAATAAATTTTTTTTGTTGATCTAAATGGTTTTAATTCGTTACATATTATATTAATATTATAATTAGAATAAAAATTATTCTATAACGCATTTCACTCTTGGAGTTCAAGTGTTCAACTGTCGACTTAGCGTCTTAACACAGTGTTCGAGATATTCAGATATCAGATATTCAGACACCATTTTGACTATCGTTTGTCATAATATTGAGTAATAATAATATTTATTACCTATATCGTCTTACTTGCAAGTAAAATAAGGTAAGTTATGATTTTTTACATTAAGTACCTACTTAGCATATGAGCAGTGACAAAGTTAAGATTTTGTTCTAGTGGAGGGGGAGTTTGTATAAACGTCAGATGGAGCTTTTCCATCCCCTTCCCACCACCTAGAAGTACCATAAACCTATTTTCTTTTAAATACACTTAACACATATTATTACTGCAGTAAAATAATGTATAATAATATGGTACATTGTAAACACATTATTTAACTACACATGTTTTTAATCTATAATTCATATGAAACCCAAACACCCACTCATATAAAAGATAAGATTGCAACGCCGCATTAACAACTTGTTGATGAAACGCCTTCTTGGATAAAACATTTTAGCAATTTTTAGTTGATTCTATAAATAGCTATATTTATTTTTTAAACAATAATATTAAGTACCCATCACCTAAATGTTGTTAAATGTTTTTTTTGCAGGCATACACATTTTATTATGGTAAAAATTGTATGATAGGTATGTATAATCATAACGATGAATTCAAATATTGTGTAACAACTAACAGCGGTACCTATTAGGGAAGTAAGTAGGTAACCGATAATTCTAAATATTCATGACCTCAATTATGTTAAGATTAACTACAGTGCTTAGATATACTAATACTAATAACTATATAGTTTTAACTTTAAAAAGTTTACAATGTATCTGAGTATCTACCTATAGGTATTGTTTTATAAAATATGATATTAATGTATATATTAAATAGTGTTCCGATATAGTTACCTAAGTATTCGGTACTTATTAGTATTACGAGTACCGAGTACCTATATTGAGTTTTTGCATTCTGAGCGGATCGATGAATGTATTGATTTTAGAATAATGTGTTTTTTTATTTTTTTGTTTTTGTGTCTGTCATCACGGTTTGGGGCAGTAAAACTGCTTCGATTTTCTTCAACAGTATCTTGTTTGATGGGAAAGTGAATCTAATTGGTGCATTCGGGAGGTCAAAATTTGAAATTTCCAATAGTTTTCAAAAGCGCCGTGAAAAACAAAAGAAAAATTAAGGAAAAACGGGAATTTTTACGAAAAAGCTGTTATCGAGAAAATTAATTTTGGTTTTTGGTGTAACTTTAAAACAAATGACCGTAGATATATGAAATTTTCACTGATTGTTTATATTTCCATTTTCAATACATGATAAAATTTTAAAAATATTTTGATTTGTTTTGAACTGTGTAGGGACATTTTCAGTTTCAATGAAATTTGAAAAATATTAAAAATCCTTAGTCACAGTTTTTTTTATTAACATTTAAAGTATTTTGATGTATTTTGAGCTCTTTACGGACATTTTTATTTTCCATTTTTTTTTAGTTTTTTTTCTAAAAATATCAATAAAGTTTTATCTGTTGGGCCAAAAAGTGTAAAAATTTAATACAAGGCTCCTTAGGTATTGTTACAATAGCAGTTGAAAAATATTAAAAATACATAGGCACAGTTTTTTTTTTATAAGCATTTAAAGATCGAATTTTGACAAAACTTATTAAATGTAAAATTGAATAATTATTTTGTAGTTAAAAATTTATAAAATGTTCAACTTTTTTTATCTAAGAATTGAAAATTTAAAACAAGATTCCACGTAAGTAGTTAATTCTGTTACCAAAAAAATCTAAAAAATGAAGCATATATGAATTGAATAATTTATTATTTTATGCGAGTTCCAAAAGCACAATGATGACTTTAGGAATCATACCTGTATATTCCAGGTGAGTTGATGAAAAATAAAATATTTTCCCTATTTTTATTTTCCTGATTTTAATAATTGTTCCCGAGATTTATATTTCCTGTGAAAAATGTATACTTAAATTAAATTTCCAGATAATAATAGTGTTACTGAAATTGTTAATATCTGTAAAATATTATTCCTAAGTTTGTTTGTTACTGTTTTAGACTTCCCTGATTCTGATAACCCTCCCATTCATCGATCCGCTCAGAATCTAAAATGCCAAGTACATTATCTAATTATTATTATACATACTGGAATATAAGACATACGTATTATACCTTTTATGCTTAGATCTTTAAAACTACGCAACGAATTTTGATCCTGTTTTTTTAAATTTATGATAGAGTGA
>NW_021768160.1:3734-5755 GCF_005508785.2 Acyrthosiphon pisum
GAAAATTGAAAATACAAATAATATAGTGTGATGTTATTGTAATATACAATTAAATATTAATGTAATCGAATAATAATCTCAACCATAATATGGCAACATAATATTATGTCGAATGCAAAAATAGGCATGAGGCACCTAAATTAGGTACAAAATATTCAAGTTAATAACATGAAATTAGTTCTGCTGAACGTTTATTTGTTATATCGTATATTGTACACTAATTATACAAAGTAGCCATATTTCAGGGCTTTAGACTCGGCCCTTATAATAGTTAATAGATAATAAAAATCGAATCTACAGTAATTAGACAGGAAAATAAAATGGAAATTTTTAAAAACCGTTCCAAAAACCAAAACCGAAAATTTTCTAAAACCGTTCTTTACACCGATAAAATATTTGAAAAACCTTTTTTAAAACCGAAACCAAAACCAAATAATTTAAAAAACCGGTCTTAAAACCTAAACCAAAACCAGAAAATTTAGAAAACCGTTCTCAAGAACTAAAACCGTAACCGTTAAAATTTGAAACGGTTTCGATCCCTGATTACAATATAATATAATATGACAATTTATTTAACTTATTGATTGATGTTTTAAATAAATCATTAATATACAGATAGAATTACCAACCAACATTAGTTTATTCACAGGATAGTGCATATTGTATGCACTAGAACCAAATAAAGGATAATATAAGGATTAAGTAATTTTAAAATTTAGACGCTCAATTACTTCAGGGCAATCAATATGATTATTGCGTATATTAAATAAGAGTATTAAAGGTAAAGGTAGATTTTGGTAAAGGTAGATTATCCTATAAGGAATCTTGTATTACATTTTAAAATCTTAGATTTAAAAAGAAAAATGTTTATGAATTTATAACTCGAAATAATTTGCAAATTTTCGTGATTTTTCCATATTTTGTCATTTTTTGAACTTTAAATGCTTAAAAAAAAAACTGTGACTAACGATTTTTAATATTTTTCATCTGCCTTTGAAACAATATACTAGGAGCCTTCTATTAAATTTTCAAGCTTTTTTATCCAACAAATAAAATTTTATTGATATTTTTAGAAAAAAAACTAAAAAAAAATGGAAAATAAAAATGTCCGTAAAGAGCTCAAAATACATCAAAATATTTGATCAAAACATAAAATATGTTATGGTGTATAGAAGATGCTAAGATAAACATTCAGTCAAAATTTCATGTATCTACGGTAATTTTTTTTAAAGTTACACCAAAAACCAAATTCAATTTTGTGAAAAATCGATTTTGCGTAAAAATTCCCGTTTTTCCTTAATTTTTCTTTTGTTTTTCCCGGCGCTTTTGAAAACCACTGGGAAATTTAAATTTTGACCTCCCCAATGCACCAACGATATTCACTTTCTGATCGAACAAGATACTGAAGTTGAAAATCGTAGCATTATTTCGACTACTTATCGTGTACACAGACACAAAAAAAATAAAAAATAAAAAAAAAAAAAATAAAAAAACACACATCATTGTAAAATCAATACATTCATCGTTCCACTCAGAATCTAAAATACATATACACAGTTTATTTTTATAGTCATTTTAAGTTCGAATTTGGACGAAATTACAAATTAAAAACCTAGAATATTATAGTTATATTATAGTTATTTTGTTGTGATTGTATAATATTATTCGTGGGTATACTTGAAACTTCTAAAGAATACTATTATAATATAATATTATATCTATGATAGTATCACGGTTTGTTGTTGATGTATAACGTGTTATAGGTACCTAATAGATATTGTGATATGATTAATTTGGAATTTATTATAGGTCAATTTTTTTTTTTTTAATACCATAGACTATACAATATTACGTTTTATACCTAGACTGACATACCGTCTCCGCTCAGAATCGTTTTTCTTATACAATGATATTATATCATTGAATTCAAATTTAATATCAACCATTATACAGTGACCCATACAGTCACTTTTATTTTGATAAAGGTAGACAAACTTATGAGGAATCTTGTATTACATTTT
>NW_021768161.1:0-830 GCF_005508785.2 Acyrthosiphon pisum
ACGCTCAAGGAGGAAGAGGAGAGGGCGAGGCAAGCGCTTCGAGGAAGGGCGCGCGCCCCCGTCCAGCCTGTCCGACCGCCACGACGCTGATCCACAGCACACACGCCAGACGCCGCCCGGGACGAGACGCAGCGCTCGCCGGATCCAGCGGCTCCACCGACTTCGCACACGCCGACAAGCCCACTTCGAGAGGCCACCGCGCCCGACCCCCCGGGCCCAGCCCGTCCGGGCCAGCGGGGCAACTTTCGTCTTCTCCGCGGCAGTCAGGGGGGGTCTACGGGGGGGTGATTTTTTCACTCCCGAGACCCCCGGACCAACCCCGGCCGAGATATCTTCGAAAAGGATCAAAAAAACGACGATCGGGTCTCCAGCGAAACCCGAGGTATCCAGTCTCCGACGGAAACTCCCTCTGCAGCGCAAGCGGCCGCCCCCAGGACCGGTCCCCAGCTCCACGATCGACTACGAACTGCCCACGGACCATGCAGCGACGCCTCAACGTCGAGGAGGAGTCCACCACGCCGAGCCACGCGCCGCAAGTCGCCCAGCCGCCAAGCGGTGCCAGACGCCATTTCTTATTGTATTCACTATTAAATATCTGTGCGTCCCCCGGACCGGGTCCCGCCTGCAGGCACATACTATACCAGCTCTAGCTGAGGAAAGTCTGCAGTCGGTCCCGGTCGTAGACTACCTTGTATGATATTGTTGTAATTACCTTGTGTTTTTATACCAATAAACGATGGGGGCCGGAGGCGAAGTAATGCTAACGCGGTTCCGCCTCCGGTCCTCGATTCAAACAGAAAAAAAAAAAAAAAAAAAGGTTAGGTTATGTT
>NW_021768162.1:0-1460 GCF_005508785.2 Acyrthosiphon pisum
TGGTGCAATGCACCACCTGAGAATTTTAATTATTTGGATTTTCCAAATAAATAATAGAATATAAAAATTCCTTCTCTGTTAATTTATATTTTATGTCCATGATTATTCCTTATATAGTAAATATTAAATACCTATTCTAGCTATTCTGAAAAACCATCGTCTGTCGCACTTTAGTACTGGGTACAGTCACGTCTAACCATTTATTAATACATTTATTTTGGTCACTAATGATATTATTATTAATTTCGTTATTTGACATCTATTCTGTGGTACACTATTATTTATTTTGGGTATGTTAGAGCATTTTTATTATATTGGAATTGGTGTATACTGATTACTGACATACTGTATATATTATGATTGTATAATTATTATTATACATTTGGGTTTTAATTTTACTCATGTTGACATCACATTATAACTTTAAATAAACGTGATACGTAATATTTTCTATATTATAGTTCTCATTTTTTATTCGGTATATTACCTATATTCTTATAAAATAAATTGTCGTTATATTTTAACACATTACGTCGTTTAAAGACATGGTTGAGAAACAGAATGGGAAATAAAAGGTTAAGTATTTTAGGTCTGATTAATATTCATCGAAAAACGTACGAAAATAAGGAATTTTTTGAACAGCAATAAGAAGGTGTTATTGGAAAGTTTGGATTGAGTTCTAGGCGGTTGGCATTGCTTTTCAATGATTAATAATGCATTAATATATAATGTAAACAAGAATATACATTTTGATTAGAAGTAATAAATAAAATGAGACATGAGTTATGTTTTAAATATATTTTGTTATACCCATCATTGATGATAAAGAATATATATCATATAATTATTGTTAGGGGGGTGTGGGGGGCGAAGCCTTCCACAGCTTATATTGACACTAAAAATATTTTGCACCTAGTGAGCTACATCTCTGCGGGCGTGCCTGCTACAACTTACAAGTATACTGTAAAATTGAACTTCTACTGAAAAATATCGGTTTTTAAATTTTTTATTAATCATGTTTGTGTATTTGCATAGGTAAACTCATTTTTTTTATCCTTGTGAGTTGTAATTAATTGTAATATGATTTCATGATTGTGACGAAATAATAGATCAAACAGAACACGAAAGATTTATATTAGGTTATAACATTAATAGTATGCCTACACCATCGTCCATCGTCCATCACCTATACACGAAAATGTTCGAAGTGCCTCAACTCAAAAGTTACAACCATCTATATGATGGTCCAACAATAACAGAAATTTTGAATGATAATTGATTACTATTAAATTATATATTAACGACAACTCTTTAGAGAAGAACAATAAACATCAATAACCTATATCATGGTTGTTGATCACGTTACAACATCAACTTCGGTTTCTTTTTATATATGAAATCCATATCGTTTAAATGTCATTCCTAAGTTAGGACCAGAACCGGAACCGAAAAGAACCGGT
>NW_021768163.1:0-870 GCF_005508785.2 Acyrthosiphon pisum
CTTCTATATTTTTACCATGCAATAAGAAAGAATTTTAAAGTATGGAGCTCAAACAGGGACATTGAGGATCATATTAGAAATTGTATTTTTATTTATTGATAGTTGCCATTGGTTACAGTTAATAGTAGAAATTTGTGTTGATTTATCATCAGTTGCCATTGGTTATTATTGGGCAGATCAGGTACAAGCTTGCATCAAATCGAATTATTGAATATTGCCTACCAGGGTGGCCGAGTTGCACTTACTGCAGTAAGTTACACCCAAAATAATACTTGAACAATCATATTTTTTTTAAGATTTGCGATTTTTTACGGGTAATGAAGTTCATGGATTCTGCCATAAAAATATATAAGATTAATACCGCTAGAAACATTTCAATAGGTTTTTAATGACCGTTTTTATATTTACTGCCGATCACATTAAACGAAAAAAATTCAATAAAAAATTATACATATCATCGTTCAAATGCAAAATAAACAATCAGTCACGGGCGAAGCTGTGATGGGTCGGCTAGTAATAATATAATATTGCCGCGTTAATGCGCGTATAATATAATATGAACGCACGTCCAGAGGTGGACTGGGAATATAAATTGGCCCTGGGGAAATAGAAATTTCGGCACAATTTTCAGCTAATAATAAAATATTTATAAGTTATCGGCCAAAATTTATTTAGTCCAAATTTTCGCCAGGCCCAGGCTGGGATCGCTCACCGGTTACTCTAGCCAGTCCACCCTTGCGCACGACTGTATGTAAAACTATAAAAGTATATACAGAGTGATTAACTAAGATAGTCACCCCCAGTTTTATCCAAGTCGTATCAATGCATTATTATTCGAATTCTGATTCTTAGATTTTCAAACGTATACTT
>NW_021768164.1:0-1511 GCF_005508785.2 Acyrthosiphon pisum
CATTTATATTAATACTAAAATGGTTAGTCTGTCAAGCTTCACTTTCAACAGGTTTGGGCCCAGATACCTAGTCACTAACCCAGACACAGTCTAGTGGATTCGTAATTGAAGTATTTTTATATTTGTATTGACGCAGAAAACTACAACCAGTTGGAGATACCCTCGGAAAACGGCGGATCAGTGTACATAGGTAAAATTTTGTTGGTAAATTGTTATACAGGTCAAGTATACGGAAGCCATCAGTCATGGAAGACTCGGCGAAGTTAACAAAATTATGTGCGGAAAACTGACCGTTATGGAAGTTCCAGATGAAGGTCATACTTAATGCCTTGGAAGTAGGTGGTATAGTTTCAGGTGAATGGACTAAACCAGGATTACCTATAAAGAAGTCGTCGGAAACAGAGACTACTGAAAAATCCAAAGCACGTTGGCAAAAGCATACAAACGCTCGGTTAAAAGCGGATGGTAAATGTCAAAAAATAATAGTTACCTCAGTGGACGATGGTCCATTACAATATTTGATTGTCTGCATTTGAAGTGTGGGAAAAACTGTTGGGTATTTACGAGCAAAAGTCTGAGGCAAGTAAACATTTGCTTCAACGATTTTTCAGTTATTCGAGGGAACTGACAGATGACATGTCGATGCATATTTCTAAATTTGTCAATTTAGGAAGGAAACTGAGTGTAGCGGGTGAACAAGTTTCGGAAAACATGGTTATGACAAAAATACTAATGACCAGGGCTAAGATTTATATGCAATAAAAATTGTAAAATATGCAAAAAATATGCATTTAATTTTTTATAAGATAAACACTAAAATATAGCTACAAAAAATATATTTATTTATTAAAATACATCAACGATAGGCTGTTTAAAAATAATATAATTTAGAAATAAAATAAAATAAAATAATTTAGAAATAAAATGTATAATTCACTTTTAGTGTAGTCTTATCTAATTTAATTAATATTACATGTATTAGTAGTGGTCCCCAATTTGTGGGTTCTTGACCCAGCGCTTCTAACGTACGCATATGTCCATTCAGTGCATCCGTATGCTGTCTTAATTTTTTCGCCGAGTCACCGCCCACCGTTTCGAGATCATACATCGCTTTTACATGTGCTTGAACCAACACCCTTTTATTATTGTACCGCGTGATTAACGATTGCCATGCTACGGTATAATTATTAAATGTTGTTTCCAAACATTTTATCGAACTCAATGCCTCGCCTGATAATGATTCGCGTAAATAAAAAAACTTTTCTATCGCCGTTAACGACGTATTGTTATCTATTAGTGCCGAAAATATATCGTAAAACGATGCCCATTCTTGATAATTACCGGTAAATTCCGGTACGCTCAACGACAACAACTTTACCGTCGACAATACTTTATTCATACACACATTAATAGTATATCGGTGTCAGAATTTTTATTTTCTACTCTCGTCTTGCGATACAGTTGAGCCTGCTGCTATCGCATGATTTTCTCTGCTGCAGCAATAGTTTAAA
>NW_021768165.1:0-780 GCF_005508785.2 Acyrthosiphon pisum
GAATTATTGAAAATTAAGTGGCATATCGATTTGTATGTATTTTTTGCAACTAACGCGACTAAGAAGATAAGAAGATAGTAGTGTAAGTTTGTAATGGATAACTCAATTTTTTTTTGTAACTAACAATAATTAATTAAAAATTAAAAAGACCTTGATGCTGGATGATTGTTTTATTTTATTTCACAATATTCAATAATAGACAAAAGTAATTGTGTTGTAAAACATTCTTATCAAAAATAAATATAACAAAAATATGCTTGGTTAAAAATTAAAATAATATGTTATAAGCTAGAACTTTCTTCTGTTGAAAAAGGACTGAGTAAGTACTAAGTAATAAGTAATAAACTAATAACTAATAAGTATTAATATTTAATTTGTATTTTTAAATATTTTTCATTATGTTTACTTTAAATATAAAATCAGATTACTGTATCAAATTTGCATTGAAAATCTCATGTTAATTGATATACAACATGGGTTTTTATTTTAACACCCGAATTAACCATAATTAACCCGAATAAATTTTCATTTAACCGTAACCAGAAAAGTGTATTAACCCGTAACACCCGAATTCAATAACCCGAAATTTCTTTCAACACCCGAAACCCGAAACCCGAAAAAATGATTCCGGTGCAAAGCCCTGGTTGTGGTGTTATAGGACCAGAATTTAAGTCTAAATCCGAGTCATCGACAACTACTTCTAGTTTATCAGTAATATCTGTTGCTATCTCTTCAGTTCAGTCATTTAAATTTAAATATTTCAAACATAATTTGAACTAA
>NW_021768166.1:0-763 GCF_005508785.2 Acyrthosiphon pisum
CTTTTGTTCTTTTAAGTTCAAATTATACAAAAGTAAAGATATTTACAAGAATAAAAATCTCTTGATTATAATTACAACAAAATTATTAATATGTAGGTATCTCCCCTTTACATTATTTTTGTTATTGTAATTTTATTCTAAATTTTATATTGATATGAACATTTGCTTTTTTTGAGTTATGGACTTATTGTACTGACAGAGCGAAATTACTAAGTGTTCCGGAACTTTTACCAACAGCATCTATTGACGTGTATCGTTACACAATAAACTCTAAAAATTAATCTAAAATAACTTTCATAGCCTTCGTGGCTGTAGTCGGGCTGTAGTCCAGTTGCTTTATTTTTGTAAATTGAATTGTAATATTACCGTGGCGTACGCAGGATTTTTCAATAGGGAAGATTGAAAATTAGTTACAATTTTATTGTTATTTTGTCCAATCCAATAAATTCAGACGTTTATTTGAGGCATTTTAAGGCCCCTGCAAATGTGTTATTTTTAAGGAGTTGTGTTTAGGCAATTATTTCGTTTCTGCGATTACTGATCGTCTTAGTGTGTGTAGTAAATGATCATTAGTGTGTGTATACTCCCCTACCATCACCCGCGACCCGCAACAGTTTACAATACATTGTTATTTCTTATCTGGTTTGTGGTCGCACGCACGCAAATGCACATTCATATTATGTCTATATCAAAATATTCAAAACCAATTTATGGACGTGTAATAGCTGTCGCACTGACAAAAATTTAGGTACTTCTAGTGGTT
>NW_021768167.1:0-962 GCF_005508785.2 Acyrthosiphon pisum
ACTTTTTAAGTTTTTATCTATACTATTATATAAAATGGTAAGGGTTTTCTTGGACCGCGCTAACCGAGAAAACTACTGAACCGATTTGGCTGAAATTCTTTACTGTTATACTTGACAGTCTGCTGGAGGTCATAATACCACTTTTGTTTAGAAAAATCCACCAGAAAAGTAGGAAATATGGATGTCAAAAATACAGCAGTGGCGCCATCTGTCCAGAAAAAAATAAACTATAAAATAAAAAATTTAGTTTATTGTTGCAAATTAAAATTATAATAGTGTATTATAATGGTTGCTATTGGTTAATCGGGCATGTTTGTTGATTTGTATTATTATTTTTCGTCAATATATATATAAGTATATTGACGACCTCTGAGAAGAAATTAGATAATTTAAAATAGGTAAAATTTGGTTTCTTCTTATTCGTCAGATTTTAGTACGGTTAGCTTAGGTTAGGATTTTGTATTAGTTGGTTATATTATTCCATCGTAGGTGGAATTAAGTAAAAATGACAAACTCGGTATTACTTTGATACTCTGGAGCTAAATCATACACTTACGTATGGGTACAAACAGCACGGGGTCCCCGATCTACCGCAGGTAGATTGCTTACCTGATAATATACTGCTGCGAATCAGAATTTTTATTCTGGATAACAGAAAAGTTAAGATAAGTTTTGAACACCATACAACGAATATTAAATAAAAAATTGAACAAAGTTTGAGTCATATAGAGTTGGGACATTTAACGGGTAACAAAGTGCACGGGATCAGTTATTTTTAGTGAAAATGTATTTATCATTAATAGCAATAGAAATATTTCAATACGTTTTCATTAACAATTTTTATATTTACTTGCCGATCACATTAAACGATAAAATTTCAATGAAAAATTATACATCTCATCGTCCGGAAACAAAATAAACAACCAATCACGGATGAGCTGTGACGGTCAGCTATAATATTA
>NW_021768168.1:0-790 GCF_005508785.2 Acyrthosiphon pisum
ACTGTGACTCGTGTGAGCTGCCTCCGTGGAGTTGAAACTGTTGATAGTAGCCGCTGCACCGGAACTGGACCTCTGACGTTGAATTGACTGCTCGCCTCGACCCCAGAAGTTGAAATCCGCCGCGTTGACTGCTTGACTCGCTTCTAACTCCTTGAAAGTTCCGTACTTGACTGCTCCAGTGTAATATTCTCGTCGTTGGGCTGGTCAGAGTTATATTCTGATAGCCGTTAACTACGAGTATATTATGATTTTGCAGGAAGCGAGACCGCTCGTGTTGATGATGAAGATGTTGACAAGGTAGTTTATAAATAAATGTAGACAGATGAAAGATACTTTGTAGGTTATTTAAATGTTCTTCAGTAATTTTGTCTAAGTCCAAATGACAAGTTACTACACAGAGTGACGTGAAGGTGCTTGTTGTGCTCTGGAGTAGACACGTCTGAAAACAGGCTGTTTCAGGCTCCCTTTTATATTCAGGTCCCTGCTCCCCCTGCCTATCGATACGCTATCTCTTCTCTAACGGATGTGGTCCGTGTGACCATCAACTCAGCCCACGTACTTGCAATATTCCTAATCTGAGTATTCGCCATAATGTTCTGACAGCTAATTTATTATCTGTGTTGTCGTGCAAAGAGTCATCTCTTTTGTGAATTTACTAAATTCTTATCAGTTACCACATCCTGATCTATAAATGCGTACATATACATATATACGTATATCTACTCGTGACTTTAGCAATCCCCATATCCTGTCAACTGATACGTGTTTTGTTTTTAATATGAATCGTGAT
>NW_021768169.1:0-476 GCF_005508785.2 Acyrthosiphon pisum
TAGATTTTTTGGTAACAGAATTAACTACTTACGTGGAATCTTGTTTTAAATTTTCAATCCTTAGGTATAAAAGTTGAACATTTTATACATTTTTAACAACAAAATAATTATTAAATTTTAAATTTAATACATTTTGTCGAAATTTGAACTTCAAATGCTCATAAAAAAAAATTGTGCCTATATATTTTTAATATTTTTCAACTGGTATTGTAACAATATATCAGGAGCCTTGCATTCAATTTTTTACACTTTTTTGGCCCAACAGATATTTTATTGATATTTATAGAAAAAAAAAACTAAAAAATTTAAAACTTACAATGTCCGTAAACAGCTCAAAAAAGAGTCAAATTATTTCTAAATTTTATCGTATATAGAAAAATGCTAATATAAACATTCAGTGAAATTTTCAAGTTTCTACAGTCACTCGTTTTTTAATTACACAAAATAAGAAAATCGTTACATAAGAAATCGAGTGA
>NW_021768170.1:0-1438 GCF_005508785.2 Acyrthosiphon pisum
TAGGTACATGAAATTTTGACTGAATGTTTATATTAGCATTTTCTATACACCATAACATTTTACAAATTTTGAGCTCTTTACGGACATTGTCAGTTTTCATTTTTTTTTAGTTTTTTTTCTAAAAATATCAATAAAATTGTATTTGTTGATTAAAAAAGCTTGAAAATTTAATAAAAGGCTCCTAGTATATTGTTTCAAAAGCAGATGAAAAATATTAAAAATCCTAAGTCACATTTTTTTTTATAAGCATTTAAAGTTCAAAAATTGACAAAATATGGAAAAATCACGAAAATTAGCAAATTATTTTGAGTTAAGAATTCGTAAAAATTTTTCTTTTTAAATCTAAGATTTTAAAATGTAATACAAGATTCCTTATAAGATTATCTACCTTTATCAAACAAAAAATATCTATAAGAAAGTCAAATTAAATTTTTATGATCAAATTTTTACAACATTAGAATTTTTACAACAATGTAGCGATTTCCTTATTTTGTTGTAATTCAAAAACAAATAACTGTAGATACATGACAATTTTACTGAATGTTTATATTAGCATTTCCTATACACCATACATTTTTGAAAACATTTTGACTCTTTTTGAGCTGTTTACGGACATTTTCAGTTTTCAATTTTTTTAGTTTTTTTTTCTATAAATATCAATAAAGTTTTATCTGTTGGGCCAAAAAGTGTAAAACTTTAATACAAAGCTCCTGATATATTGTTACAATATCAGTTGAAAAATATTAAAAATACATAGGCACAATTTTTTTTTATAAGCATTTAAAGATCAAATTTTGACAAAATTTATCAAATTTTTATTTGAATAATTATTTTGTAGTTAAAAATTTATAAAATGTTCAACTTTTGTATCTAAGAATTGAAAATTTAAAACAAGATTCCACGTAAGTAATTAATTCTGTTACCAAAAAATTTAAAAAATATATTTACACAGTTTATTTTTATAGTCATTTTAAGTATAAATTTAGACGAAATTACATATTAAAAACCTAGAATAACTATTTTAGTTATTTTGTTGTGATTGTATAATATTATTCGTGGGTACTTAAAACTTCTAAAGTATACTATTATATATCTATGATTTTACCACGGTTTTTTGTTGATGTATAACGCGTTATAAGTACCTAATAGATATTATGATATGATTAATTTGGAATTTATTATAGGTACCTATTATAGGTCAATTTTTTTTAAATACTATAGACTATAATATAATATTATGTCTTATACCTAGACTGACATACCGTCTCCGCTCAGAATCGTTTTTCTTATACAATGATATTATATCATTGAATTCAAATTTAATACCATCCATTATACAGTGACCCACTTGTAACCTACTGTACAGCAGAGCGACATCCACTTAACCACCTTTTTTTTTATGATTATTGTTTATGAAAAGCGTGTATGCTAGACCCTG
>NW_021768171.1:0-1151 GCF_005508785.2 Acyrthosiphon pisum
AAGTATCCAATTTAAATGTTTACCAAAACCAAAAGTTACTTAATAGTTTATAGTTTTTAGCTCATACAATGGATTATACTTATTATGGTTATTAAAACCGAGATATATGATGCACCGCATACATGGAGCTAGATAGTGGAGCCAATGTATTGACAATTTTTCAGACGTCGACTTTCTTGAAGATAATTCTGCCGACCCAGATGAAGCCATACCTTATTGGTGAGAATTATGAAACTGAAAGGTGAGAATATTGTTGATAGGTTTTTATTCCAGATCTATTTTACTGTGCTATTAGCTCACACACCCACCTGTTCTCAGGACACATTGTATAATATCTAAATGTATGTGTGGACATATTTTATTCAGCTCTTTTGCCTTTAAGTTTCATTATAACATTATGGCATATCCATCTAATATAATGAGACTAACGGTACTAAACTGGATCTACTGTGCACACATTTGCATGTTGCTCGTTGTGCAATTAAAGAAGACAAATTGTGCACTGACATATTTTTAACAAAGTTTTAATTTTTAGGTAATACAATTTTGCTGAGCAAGAATCCAATTTTAACAACGCAGAGGGCCTCAACATATTTAAATTGCAAAGAAACACTATCCTTTTTGAAGGGAAAGTGCATCTAGTTGGATGCGTCAAACAGGTAAAGATTGAATGTTCCCAGATGTTTTCAAAGACATGGGGAAAAACAAAAAGATGATTGAGGAAAAATGATTATATTTTTGACAAACATTGATTTTCTTTTATTGGTAAAAAATACCTAGGTATAGATACATGATTTGTTCGCCGAATGTTCCCATTAGCGTTTTCTATACACCATACAATTTTTAAAACGATTTTACTCTTTTTGAGCTAATTACGGGGATAATACATTTCAATTTTTGCTAATAGTTTTTTATTTTTAAATTTTGTGTCGATAATAAGTTCTTTGCTATGTCAAAGAGTTTGAAAATGTAATACGGGCATCCTATTATAGTTTCTATAATATCTGTTCTCAAATATAATATATACGTAGCCACCATTTTTCATAAGCATTTACAGATCACATTTTGACAAAATTCATCAACAATTTGCAAATTATGTTGTAGTTAAATATGTATTAAATGTTTAATTGTATATTTAGATTATGCTTATA
>NW_021768171.1:3329-4444 GCF_005508785.2 Acyrthosiphon pisum
AAAAACGGGAATTTTTACGCAAAACCTGCTTTCGAGAAAATTGATTTTGGTTTTTGGTGTAACATTAAAACGAATGATTATAGATACATGAAATTTTCACTGGTTGTTTATATTTCCATTTTCTATACATGATAAAATTTTCAAAATATTTTGGTTTGTTTTGAGCTGTTTACGGACAATTTCAGTTTCCAATTTAATTAGCTTTTTTTTCTATGAATGTCAATAAAACTTTATTTGTTGAGTAAAAATACTTGAAAATTTAATACAAGGCTCCCACTATATTATTACAATGAAATTTGTAAAATAATAAAAATCCTTGGTCACAGTTTTTTTTTTAGCATTTAAAGTTCAAAAATTGACAAGTAAAAATCACGAAAATTAGCAATTTATTTTGGGTTAAGAATTCGTAAAAATTTTTCTTTTTAAATCCAAGATTTGAAAATGTAATACAAGATTCCTCATAATATTGTCTACCTTTATCTAAAAAAAATGTCTATAAGAAACTCAAATTAAATTTTTATGAGCGTTTGAAATTCATATTTTCGATTCATATTTTTTTACGATTTTCTTATTTTGTTGTAATTAAAAAACTAGTGACTGTAGAAACTTGAAAATTTCACTGAATGTTTATATTAGCATTTTCTATATACGATAAAATTTTGAAAATAATTTGACTCTTTTTGAGCTGTTTACGGACATTGTAAGTTTTTAATTTTTTTAGTTTTTTTTTTTTCTATAAATATCAATAGTTTTATCTATTGGGCCAAAAAGTGTAAAAAATTAATACAAGGCTCCTGATACATTGTTACAATAGCAGTTGAAAAATATTAAAAATACATAGGCACAATTATTTTTTTAAGCATTTGAAGTTGAAATCTTGACAAAATTTATCAAATTTAAAATTGAATAATTATTTTGTAGTTAAAAATTTATAAAATGTTCAACTTTTATATCTAAGGATTGAAAATTTAAAACAAGATTCCACGTAAATATTTAATTCTGTTACCAAAAATTCTAAGAAATACATAAGCACAGTTTATTTTTTATAGTCATTTTAAGTTCGAATTTTGACGAAATTTACAATTAAAAAACCTGGAATAACTATTTTAGTTAAT
>NW_021768172.1:0-1070 GCF_005508785.2 Acyrthosiphon pisum
ATTTTTTTACTTATTTATGTGCACATGAACTTCTATAGAATACCAGCCAATTATTAAGACTTTGTTAATTATTATTTTTGTTTCTGAAATTTCTAAAGACTAAAATTAATCTGTTACCAGTACCGGTTAGGCTCAAAGTGTTTCTCAACTATAATATAGATGATTAATTTGATTTTTCATTCAAAAGTCTAGATGTTCCAAATTCTCCAAATAATCCATTATATAATAATGATTCAAAGGATTTGCAAGATAGTTATTCGGAAATAAATAATATTTCATCACCTACATCTTCCTTTAGTATGTCAGCAAGGGCACCATTACATTCTTATAGGGATTTAGATAGAATGTTTGAGAATGATAATTTTTTACTGGAAAAAGAAGTCAGTATTAAAAAATGAGGGAAAACGTGAATTTGAAGACTTGGCAGAACAAGATCAGAGTCTTCTGAAGTCTACTAAGATACTTAAATTGTGGACCTTGATGAATGATCTTTTTTAAAAAAAAAACACATGGATGAAAAATATTAAAAATTCATAATCACAATCTTTTTTATAAGTATTTAATGTTCAAATATGTACAAAATACGTGAAATTCACGAAAATGTGAAAAATATTTTGATCAAAGCTGTACAGATACAGTCTGACGGTGAACTTACTCTTCCCGTAAATTGAAGATTATGGTAAACAATACTGATGACTGATAAGTAATCAAAAGATAGTCCATCTAAAGAACTTAGGATTAAATATTTTCCTCAAATGAATGTAACAGTTTGAAAGACTGATGTTCGGGATTTGATCGAAAATAATCATAATCATAATGATACCGAGAACACTGTTTCAGAGGAAATAGAAAATGTGGCTGACAAGATTACCCCTCCGAACAATATTACTGCTACTGCCACTACTAATGCTTTTCATAATTACAACATCATTTCGACACCAGTGATTCGGATGGGATGGAAGACAGTGATAGATAGCAGTTACACGGATTTCCCTTTCGATGACTGCATAGACGGACGTGGCATGGTACCGGATCCGTCCTTGGCAACGCGCCGCCACATATAATACGTG
>NW_021768173.1:0-747 GCF_005508785.2 Acyrthosiphon pisum
TTACCTGGACATGTCATTGATGAAAATAATATTGTATTATGTATATGCCTAACCTAATTTTATCGGTGATCATGGAATTGGCAAAAGGCAGTATCGCGGTCGCGAAGCTGTTGCTAACTGTCGGGTCGGCATTCTCGTCATACGTGGTTCTGTCTCCCAGTCCCAAACCATTTTCCTTGGTGTAGTTAACGCCAAGCAGTGCCGGCAGCCATTCGTTGTACGTGATGTGCTGAATGCACGCCGTCACGATTTTCCTGGCCTCCCAGAAAAGTTGATCGTCAGTCCAGTCAGGTTTTTCTCGAGACAGTTGGTAGGCTAACTGGTTGTGTTCATCCATCCACAGTATGTACAAGTAAGTAAGTTGAGGGAACGCGTTTGCTCGAATGTCACCAAACTTACAACAAGTGCCGGAACCGTCCTGACAAACGTTCGTATAGGGGTTTTCCGGAGTGATGTTAGTTTTTACCGGATAGTTGATTAGGACTCTTGACTTCACTCGGCCGTACTGCATTTGTCTCAACGACATCATTTGTTGTTCCGTCGTACCATATATCATCGACGCGTCTAAATAATGGGTAGCTTGGTTCATCTGTGAAACATAAATACTTCTTAAATACAAATTTAATTTACAAATTTTTAATATTTCATTAGTGTCTGTGGTTTTTTTGAATTTGCAGCGAAAGTTCTAAACACTGGAATGCTGAAAATATTTCCACGCGTTTTTCTGTATATGTCTTTATATGGACT
>NW_021768174.1:0-1226 GCF_005508785.2 Acyrthosiphon pisum
AGTACTTATAAGATTATCTAGGTTACCCGTGTAAGGTGTATTTATGCTTACCGCAAATATAAAAGATCATTTAGGACTAAAACTAATTAAAGTTAAGTAGTAATAAAACACAAATAAAAAATGTATTTGAGTTTTTGTACTTCCATTATGTAGGTAGTTTTGACGATTAATGAAAATGAATCAGTTCCCGGTGAAATTATTAAATCATTGAATCGAAGAGGTATATGTACAAATATATATATTAGTTGATTATCAACTTGAATTTATCGAAATGTTTTATTTTGTAAATATATTACACGATTCTTTCTCGGGAGAATTTTATCATTCCAATTCCAATTATTATTATAACAAATATAATACAAAATTAAAATCATAAAAAAAGTTTACCACATATAAAAGATCATTCAGGACTCCAACCGTAAATAAAGATCTCAAAGTATTCATACTGGATATCATTCGCCATTTTTGAGTATTGAAGTCAAAAACTTCGGCACTTTTTAAATCTTCATATCTATCATTTGATCCGCCTACCTTAAATTAAATGCATAATTTATTGATAAGCGCTAATTAACAGAAATAACAATTAATCTAATAAATTATAATTTAACATTACTTACAGCATAGATATTATCATTTATTACACCAACACCTAAAAATTGTCGTTCAACTACCATGTCGTCAGTTAGTTGCCAACGTGGTGGATTTTCAGTTATATCTAGCATATGAACACACCGAAAAGGTGATAAACCAATTTCATAACCACCCACATCAAATACCAAATTGTGTTTAATTACGACTAGACTATGTCGCCTATGGTTGGTAATTAATTCCGGGCCAAAATGCCATTTCTCTGTCATTGGATCGAAATATTCTAAACTTTTACTTAATCCAGGCTGAAGTTCACCAACAACTAATATAACCTGTTATAATTAAATTATTAAATATATTGGAAAGATATATAAATTATACAGAATCATACCTTATCTCCATGCCTTGGTCTATTTCTTATGCTTTGTGGGATAAGCTCTTCTCCTTTGAGTGTTTTTAATGCCTCAAATACGTAACGTTTACCTTGAATGTTATAAATAAATATAAATTAATTCACAATGAAAGCATATTTAAAGAGGAAACCTACATTCAAGACAATTCTTTATAAGGGTATCCTTAGCTACTTTTTTTCTTATGTAATCTTTTGATGTTAATGCTAAACGTACATGTTCCATTAA
>NW_021768175.1:0-930 GCF_005508785.2 Acyrthosiphon pisum
TTGGCGAACCAAATGAACCGATAAACCGACCTACAATCCCATTTATTGCTACTCGGGAATAGTTAAATATGCCACAGTTGCATTTGTACCTGGAAGTTGACTTAAGATTTCTAAAACTTTGGTAGAGCACATTTTTTGAGCTGATTGAAAATTCATTTTGTCCTCTGGTTTAAGGTCAGTCATGGTTAATAAATGTTTATCTTTTGTATGGCTTCTCGTTAATTCCATAAGATGATCTACAGAGGCAAAGAAGGTTCCCATTGGAAGAACAATATTAGGTTTGAGAAATCGAGTTCGAAGTTTGGTCCCAATATGTACAGTATCTTGAATGTATATTTCTCGATTAGTTTCATCTTTGAACAGAGGCGGCTTGGACGTAATTACAAGAGGTGCACTGCACTCCCAAAAATATGGGGTGGGTGTATTTTTGTAAATTTTTGGGAAACTGTTATCGTTAATACTTAATACTATTACCATGTTTATGGACTATAATGATATTAATATAATATACTTATAGAATCAGATTGCTATAGTCCATTGTTATAGCTGATTATATTATTACAGTCTATAGATGGTATTATTAAAATATATCAAGAGGACGTTGAATCCGCATGTGTTGTCTCCGTCTTACACATGTATGCCATAGAACATTTTCGTTCGCTAGTTTCAATATGGTGCTGTCAGTTTTGATATTAGAGTGATCTGACTTATTATCAAACTTTTAGGTAACTATGTTATCTGTGTTCTCTCGTTGGTTTTTTATGATATTTAAATTTTTAAGTGAGTTATGAGCATTTTCAAATGTTAATATTTTATATACTGATAACTCACTTAACAATTAAGATATCGTAAAAAGCCAACGACAGAACACAGACATTGTTGTTACCTAAAAGTTTTATAATAGGTCAATTCACTCTAATATCAAAATGA
>NW_021768176.1:0-774 GCF_005508785.2 Acyrthosiphon pisum
CTGTGTAAATGTATTATTTTAGATTTTTTGGTAACAGAATTAATTACTTACATGGAATCTTGTTTTAAATTTTCAATTCTTAAATATAAAAGTTGAACATTTTATAAATTGTTAACTACAAAATAATTATTCAATTTTAAATTTGATAAATTTTGTCAAATTTCGATCTTTAAATGCTTATAAAAAAAAATTGTGCCTATGTATTTTTAATATTTTTCAACTGATATTGTAACAATATATCAGGAGCTTTGTATTAAATTTATACACTTTTTGGCCCAACAGATAAAACTTTATTGATATTTATAGAAAAAAAAACTAAAAAAATTGAAAACTGACCATGTCTGTACACAGCTCAAAAAGAATCAAATTATTTTCAAAATTTTATGGTGTATAGGAAATGCTAATATAAACATTCAGTAAAATTTTCATGTATTTGCAGTAATTCGTTTTTGAATTACAACAAAATAAGGAAATCGCTACATGAGAAATCGAGTGAATATCCAATGTTGTAAAAATTTGAATTTCAAACGATCATAAAAATTTAATTTGACTTTTTTATAGATATTTTTTGTTTGATAAAGGTAGATAATCTTATAAGGAATCTTGTATTACATTTTCATATCTTAGATTTAAAAAGAAAAATTTTTATGAATTTCTAACTCGAAATAATTTGCAAATTTTCGTGATTTTTCCATATTATGTCATTTTTTGAACTTTAAATGCTTATAAAAAAAAAACTGTGACTAACGATTTTTAATATTTTTCATCTGCCTT
>NW_021768177.1:0-941 GCF_005508785.2 Acyrthosiphon pisum
GTGTACACGATAAGTAGTCGAAATAATGCTACGATTTTCAACTTCAGTATCTTGTTCGATCAGAAAGTGAATATCGTTGGTGCATTGGGGAGGTCAAAATTTAAATTTCCCAGTGGTTTTCAAAAGCGCCGGGAAAAACAAAAGAAAAATTAAGGAAAAACAGGAATTTTTACGCAAAATCGATTTTTCACAAAATTGAATTTGGTTTTTGGTGTAACTTTAAAAAAAATGACCGTAGATACATGAAATTTTGACTGAATGTTTATCTTAGCATTTTCTATACACAAAACATTTTCAAAATATTTTGATTTATTCAGAGCTCTTTACGGACATTTTAATTTTCCATTTTTTTTTAGTTTTTTTTCTAAAAATATCAATACAATTTTATTTGTTAGATAAAAAAGCTTGAAAATTTAATAGAAGGCTCCTAGTATATTGTTTCAAAGGCAGATGAAAAATATTAAAAATCGTTAGTCACAGTTTTTTTTTATAAGCATTTAAAGTTCAAAAAATGACAAAATATGGAAAAATCACGAAAATTTGCAAATTATTTCGAGTTAGAAATTCATAAAAATTTTTATTTTTAAATCTAAGATATGAAAGTGTAATACAAGATTCCTTATAAGATTATCTACCTTTATCAAACAAAAAATATCTATAAGAAAGTCAAATTAAATTAGCGATTTCCTTATTTTGTTGTAATTCAAAAACGAATAACTGTAGATACGTGAAAATTTAATTGAATGTTAATATTAGCATTTCCTATACACCATACAATTTTGAAAATATTTTGAATCTTTTTGAGCTGTTTACGGACATTTTCAGTTTTCAATTTTTTAGTTTTAGATTCTGAGTGGAACGATGAATGTATTGATTTTACAATGATGTGTGTTTTTTTATTTTTTTTTTTATTTTTTTATTTTTTTTTTACTTTTTTTTTT
>NW_021768178.1:0-808 GCF_005508785.2 Acyrthosiphon pisum
AGAGTTTTTAATGGAAAAAACAGATCCAAAAATCACACCAAAGTCCAAAGCTGCCAAGTAAAGTCAAACATGAAAATGGGTGTTATATTTTGTACACCATTACCTACCTATACGGTACCTAATATAATTTTCAAAGAAAATGTAATAAATAGGTAGGTAATACTAACTCTACGAATCTATATAATAATTACGACACATATTAAATATAATATAAATTTTATAAGATGTTGGACTTTTCCATAGTTTAATATTGTTTGCTGAAAAATATAACTAATTTGTACCAAAAAGTGTTTCATGATCAGCGCTCTATATATAAAATAGGTAGGTATTATGCATATTTTACATTTTTGAAAATTGATTATAATATTTTGATTCTAAATAACGATCAATGCAAACGTTGTATAACATTTTAATTTTAAATAATATGTAACGTCACGGAGTTTTGACTTCCTTATTTTAACTCCCTAACCTAAAATTTCAAAATCTCACAAACATAAAACGTATAGATTTTTTAAAATTTAAGACCTGATTGTAACCCATTGTGACATAGAACAGTCTGGTATCGGGGTAATATTATAATAATGATATATTATAAATAATTTGTTAACCAATGGTGACAGGGATTTCTTAAACTTCCACCGGCATGGCGTGTAAGCAGGGGTGGATAGGTAATATTTATGTTACAGGGAAATATTTAAAGGGGACCCCCAACTGAAAAAAAATTTGGTCGCTTCGCTCGCATTTGATATTCAATCTCACATCTTTACCCATAAATAAATGTTTAGTGCGAAAACGTATCTTTAGTTAA
>NW_021768179.1:0-801 GCF_005508785.2 Acyrthosiphon pisum
ATATACTAGGAGCCTTCTATTAAATTTTCAAGCTTTTTATATCCAACAAATAAAATTTTATTGATATTTTTAGAAAAAAAACTAAAAAAAAATGGAAAATGAAAATGTCCGTAAAGAGCTCAAAATAAATCAAAATATTTTGAAAATGTTATGGTGTATAGAAAATGCTAAGATAAACATTCAGTCAAAATTTCATGTATCTACGGTCATTTTTTTTAAAGTTACACCAAAAATCAAATTCAATTTTGTGAAAAATCGATTTTGCGTAAAAATTCCCGTTTTTCATTAATTTTTCTTTTGTTTTTCCCGGCGTTTTTGAAAACTACTGAGAAATTTAAATTTTGACCTCCTCAATGCACCAACGATATTCACTTTCTGATCGAACAAGATACTGAAGTTGAAAATCGTAGCATTATTTCGACTACTTATCGTGTACACAGACACAAAAAAAATAAAAAAATAAAAAAATAAAAAAAAAAACACACATCATTGTAAAATCAATACATTCATCGTTCCACTCAGAATCTAAAAATAAAAATAATTTTTTGTATAATAAATGTGTAGCGGAAGTGACAAAATTATATTAAAAAAGGTGGGTACCTAAGTGGATATCGCTCTGCTGTACAGTACGACGTACTTACAAGTGGGTCACTGTATAATGGATGGTATTAAATTTGAATTCAATGATATAATATCATTGTATAAGAAAAACGATTCTGAGCGGAGACGGTATGTTAGTCTAGGTATAAGACATATATTATATTAGGTACCTATAATAAATTCCAAATTAATCATATCATA
>NW_021768180.1:0-947 GCF_005508785.2 Acyrthosiphon pisum
AATTGATGAATGAATAGATTTTTGATGATATATGAATACAGTTTGATATTTTTGGGGATATATAATGATGAATAATTTTGATGATATAAGTGAATAGAATTTGATGATATAAAATATGATGATATAATTTGATTTATGAGGATATATAAGTGATGAAAAATAGAGTTGATTAATTGAGGTATTTGAATATATAGTGAAGAGAATTTGAAGTAGATTGAATATTATTTCGAGTAGGGAAATATATTAGAATAAGGCGCCTTAGTATTAGAAACCCTTAGTAATAGAAAACCATAGTATTAGAAAACATTAGAATAAAGCTTGAATTAACGTAGATGCAATGCTTGCATTACATTAGAATAACATATTATTGTATTAAATAATTATTTTAGTCGCAAAAAGTAGTTTGACGGATAAATATAGGATATTAGATTTGAAATATTAGTATAATAAATTTTATAGATTTTTATTAGGTATAACAGTTACTCACGTAGAATAAGCAAATTATTTTATTTTGGTGTATATTAAATTGTCTTTACGTATTATATTTTATTTTATTACATTTATTTTACATACTACATTTACGCTATTTTTACACATATTATAATATAGTGTAATTTCATAAATTAATTATCCATAAAATAGAATATTTTATATTGCTATTAATTAAATATAATATATGTTAAGATAAATTAATATACATAAATTAAGATATTTAAATTTTAGTTAGGTCAGTATACACGCATTAAGATATTAAGAATACACGCATTTAGGGCGGAATAAACACATGCATTTTAGGAAAAATAAAGTTACGTAAAAATAAATTAAATAATTATTCAAATAAATAAATAATTTTATTTTTCTTAAATGTATATTAATGAATAAAGATTCGGGAGTCTATTAGATACGACGAACGATATATCGACATCGATACGATACAATAGATACTC
>NW_021768181.1:0-906 GCF_005508785.2 Acyrthosiphon pisum
AGGAGCCTTCTATTAATTTTCAAGCTTTTTTATCCACACATATATAAAATTTTATTGATATTTTTAGAAAAAAAACTAAAAAAAAATGGAAAATGAAAATGTCCGTAAAGAGCTCAAAATAAATCAAAATATTTTGAAAATGTTATGGTGTATAGAAAATGCTAAGATAAACATTCAGTCCAAATTTCATATATCTACGGTCATTTGTTTTAAAGTTACACCAAAAACCAAAATCGATTTTCTCGAAAACAGATTTTGCGTAAAAATTCCCGTTTTTCCTTAATTTTTCTTTTGTTTTTCACGGTGCGTTTGAAAACTATTGGAAAAAATTTACTTTTGACCCCCCAAAGTACCAACTAGATTCACTTTCCTATCAGAAAAGGTACTGTTGAAGAAAATCCAAGAACTTTTACTGTCCTAAAACGTGATGACAGACACAAAAAAAAATTAAAAATTAAAAAAAAAATAAAAAAAAAAAACACACATCATTGTAAAATCAATACATTCATCGTTCCACTCAGAATCTAAAATACGTATCGGTGGAATTTACATTTTTTTTTCAGGTAAAAAAATGTATCGGTGGAATTTAGATGTTTTCAATCCAACCCTAAAATAGACTACCTGTAAATCGGTGGAGTTTACAATCGCCCATATAGGTGTACTAACATTACGCATGTGACATGTGATTATTGTCTACTGAGTGGTATATTTAATATAAGACACTCGTTATTTCAAAAACTATCAATGCTTTTGAAAATTTATCTAAAATTTGGGTTTTTATAGATTGAAATACTCCAAATAATATTCTGCTCAGGAGTATGTAATTAAAGTTTGAACATAACTGTTATCATTAACAATACATAAATAAATTTAAAATTATGACAAAAATAGTAAAATATATTATTC
>NW_021768183.1:0-807 GCF_005508785.2 Acyrthosiphon pisum
TTGATTGTTTGTTTATTTTCATTATTATTAGTATACAATAACTATAAAAATGTACTACTCATTTTTAATTTTTCTATTTTAATAATTGACATTATATATACTTACTACTTAGGTATATAACTTATATTTATAATATATACTTTATGTATATAATAGTACCAAGTGTCCGCGTTCTGCAATGTACCTTTTTACCCAACCGTACAAAGTGTCCGCGTTCTGCAATGCATAGGCGTAAACTGGGGAGAGCAATAGGGGGCAATTGCCCCCCTCAAACAATTTAACGGGGGCAGTATCCCCCTTGGTATTTTGTAAATTAATTAGAAAAATATTATCAAAAAAGCATTTTAGATTTGTAAGAATTATTTTTTAAAGAAAACTGAAAAATATAATATTTTTAAAAGATTAACTATAGAAAAAAAATTAACTGATTAATCAAAATGTATTTATTTATTGCCATTTGCCTCATGCGATATGCCATCGTAATACCTCATGATAATAATTATTATATGATAATGATTAAAAACAAAACTAAACAGCAAACGTCAACCTGCTGTGTTCCGAAAAAATCATTAAGGTACGGTAAAATCTTTGTTCATATACTATGGATGGATTCACAGCGTATTATATTGTTGCCGATATTACCGACGAGTCTCCGAATTAAGGGATCGATGTGCACATGCACGATGCAACTCTTCGAAAAATTATCCATGAATTACTATCACTGAATTATTCTAAATCATAGTTCGTAGTTAATTATATTATTATAGTACTATTATATTATTATATTATTATAGACTATAGTAGGTA
>NW_021768184.1:0-778 GCF_005508785.2 Acyrthosiphon pisum
TCCTAAGAGGCCGAAAAACGAACACTTTAGTACACCAAAGCCATAGAAAATTTTAAATATATTATGATTTAAGGAATTAAATTAAAAAATTATCATTGCATAATGACTTCTATGTTCTAAATTATTTATATACATGTATTTAAATACTTTCTTTTTATCAAATACAACTTAAATATTAACTAAATTAACTAAATTGTCATTTTTAAATTTCCTATTATAAATAAAATATATGAAAAATGTAAGAGTTAATTCACTAAATGATCATACATAATGCTTTCAAAGTGTTATAATTAACAAATAATAATTATTAATTAATATATTGATTTTAAATACAATTCATAATAATAGTATACCTAATAGTATTATACTAGTATTCATATTACCAATGTGTTACCAAAATGCATATATTTTGAATATCTTTTTATAAGCATTTATTACTCAGACCTATCACCATTGATTTAATAATATATTCATAGTATTTATAGTATATTATAAAATAAATGCTATTACCTATATATTATATTAAATTAACTGAGATCCTGGGGATAGAAACATATCTATATGCTAAATGGTTGATAGACTTATATGGTCATCCTAGATCAGTGCTTATTTTCTTTAGACTTTAAGTGTTTATGGAAAAAGTTTAAATACTTAAATTTTAATACTATTATTAAAATTTCTCAAAAGTATATTAAAACATTAATTTACTATACATTTTAATAATTTATCTGTTTGAAACAGTACATGTAATTTTAGTATATACCTAATTTAGAAAAAA
>NW_021768185.1:0-1115 GCF_005508785.2 Acyrthosiphon pisum
ATATTACAGTATCCGGACTTCTCTAAAACATTCAACTTGACTTGTGATGCAAGTGACTACGCGATCGGATGTGTACTGTCGCAAGGACCAATAGGAAAAGATTTGCCGATAGCATTTGCATCTCGTACCTTAAATAAGGCAGAAGTCAACTACAACACAACCGAGAAGGAGCTAACCAGTATAGTGTGGGGAATTAAGATGTATAGACCTTATCTATTCGGGCAAAAGTTCAATATAATTACCGATCATCGGGCATTAGTATGGTTGTTTAATATTACCGATCCAGGATCAAGACTCACTCGTTGGCGCCTCAAGCTGGAAGAGTATCAGTATACTATTCATTTCAAACCAGGAGTGAATAGTACAAACGCTGACGCACTGAGTCGTATTCAAATTGTAACTACGAGAGCTCAAACCTCATCGAGTCATTAAAATCGTCAATTATTGAAAGATTTAACAGAACATTAAACAATAAAATGAGATTACATTTTGAATTTACAAATTCTAAAAAATGGATTAAAAGTTTACAAACCTTAATAGATAAATATAATTTCGAAGACATACATCGATCTATTGGTATGAGACCTTGTGAAGTAAATAAATCTAACGAAGAAGATGTTTTTCACAAATTATATTCTACAAAAAACAAACCTAAACCAAAAATTAAATTTAGTGTAGGTGATAGAGTAAGAATACCAGCTTTTAAAAAAACATTTGGTAATAAATATAGTAAAAATTGGACAGAAGAAATATTTATAGTTAATGAAATTTTAAATACAATTCCTATTACCTATAAAATTATAGATTTAAACAATAAAAAGATTATAGGGAGTTTTTATAACGAAGAGTTACAAGACACAATATTTTAATAATATGACCTAAGTTAAAGGAAGTGATATCTATATAAACCTCCTTCTATTATTTAAATATAATTTTAAATAAAAATTATTTTTATTGAAAAATGAATGTAAAAAAATAATAAAGAATATAATAAAGAATGGATGGATTAAATAAAATTGAAACTTTAATTAAAGAAATTGATATCAATAATAAATGGATGTATTAAATAAAAAAAAATATCCTGCTAAAACTTGTGATAAATGTAATTTAACAAT
>NW_021768186.1:0-699 GCF_005508785.2 Acyrthosiphon pisum
AATGATCATAAATTTGTGCTTAATTACACAAAAAAAAATTTCAAATGTGAAAATACTTAATAGTGAATGTATTGTCCTTTTTTATTATAGGCAAATATTTACTTTGTTTATAAGACAATTAAGTATTATTTCATTGTTATTAATAAAATGCTACAAAAGAAAAAAATCGAACAAGGAAGAGGTTTGCATCAAAAGAAAGATAGTCTAGTGATGAATGTACTACATATTATCTTTAAAGTTTAAACTGTTCTAATTTTAATCTAACTTCTAGGTTCCTTATATCTTGTAAATTGTAGAATCAAATTAAAAAAATCACTCCTATTAAAACATTTCTCTTATTTGTATCACACATTCAAATATCTTATCAAGTAATTAAGTATAATAAAACCATTCAATTATAATTTCAAGTGTGCTTGGAAATCCGTTTTTAAAAATGTAAAAACCGGTATACAAAAACGAAATTACATTTTTAATACCGGTATTGAAAAATTAAAACCAAAACCGAAAAATTTAGAAACCGGTATGCAAAACCGAAATTTCTTAATACCGGTATTGCTAAGTTGAAACCGAAAAATTTAGAAACCGGTATTCAAAACTGAAACCGAAACCGAAAATTTTAGAAACCGATATTGAAAACCGAAACCGAAACCGGAACATTTAGAAACCGGTATTCAAAACCGAAACCGAAACCGAATTTCT
>NW_021768187.1:0-763 GCF_005508785.2 Acyrthosiphon pisum
CGAGAAAATTGATTTTGGTTTTTGGTGTAACTTTAAAACGAATGACTGAAGGTACATGAAATTTTCACTGGTTGTTTATATTTCCATTTTCTATACATGATAAAATTTTAAAAATATTTTGATTTGTCTTGAGCTGTTTACGGACAATTTCAGTTTTCAATTTAATTAGTTTTTTTTCTATGAATGTCAATAAAACTTTATTTGTTGAGGAAAAATACTTGAAAATTTAATACAAGGCTCCTACTATATTGTTACAATGACATTTGAAAAATATTAAAAAATCCTTAGTCACAGTTTTTTTTATTAGAATTTAAAGTTCAAAAATTGACAAAATTTGTAAAAATCACGAAAATTAGCAAATTATTTTGAGTTAATAATTCGTAAAATTTTTTCTTTTTGGAACTAAGATTTTAAAATGTAATACAAGATTCTTTATAGGTTAATCTACCTTTATCAAAAAAAAAATGTCTATAAGAAACTCAAATTAAATTTTTATGAGCGTTTGAAATTCATATTTTTACAACATTTGATATTCACTCGATTTCTTACGTAACGATATTCTTATTTTATTGTAATTAAAAAACGAATGACTGTAGATACTTGAAAATTTCACTGAATGTTTATATTAGAATTTTCTATACATGATAAAAATTTGAAAATAACTTGACTCTTTTTGAGCTGCTTACGGACATTGTCATTTTTCAATTTTTTAAATTTTTTTTTTCAATAAAATATCAATAAAAATTTTATTTGTTTGGTAAAA
>NW_021768188.1:0-385 GCF_005508785.2 Acyrthosiphon pisum
AGCACTGCTTACTATATAAATTATATTTTAGAAGAACATCTGGGTTTTTATGTTTAATATTACACTTATTAGATTTAGATAATATTTTAATTTATAATTTCACAATAATTATATTAATAAATATATATTTTAAACGAGCAGGGAAATTTTCCGGTATCCCGGTCGTCCAGTCCGCCACTACCTTAACAAATATCTAAATAATTTATTCTGTTTTAAGTATTATTATAAGACAAGCTGTTTTAATTATCTGATAACATAGGGAATATAACATAACACGTTTAGAAATCAAATATAATTTCTACTCAACAGCCCATATTCATTTTAAAGATTTGACAAAATTTACAAACAAATTTGTATTTGTAGTTTATTTTTCATTAAGAGGACG
>NW_021768189.1:0-812 GCF_005508785.2 Acyrthosiphon pisum
AAATAATTTTTCAAATTAAGATTTGATAAATTTTGTCAAAATTTGATCTTTAAATGCTTGTAAAAAAAAATTGTGCCTATGTATTTTAATTATTTTTCAAATGATATTGTAACAATATATCAGGAGCTTTGTATTAAATTTATACACTTTTTGGCCCAACAGATAAAACTTTATTGATATTTATAGAAAAAAAAACTAAAAAAATTGAAAACTGACCATGTCTGTACACAGCTCAAAAAGAATCAAATTATTTTCAAAATTTTATGGTGTATAGGAAATGCTAATATAAACATTCAGTAAAATTGTCATGTATCTGCAGTTATTCGTTTTTGAATTACAACAAAATAAGGAAATCGCTACATGATAAATCGAGTGAATATCCAATGTTGTAAAAATTTGAATTTCAAACGATCATACAAATTAAATTTTACTGTCTTATAGATATTTTTTGTTTGATAAAGTTAGACAATCTTATAAGGAATCTTGTATTACATTTTCATATCTTAGATTTAAAAAGAAAAATTTTTATGAATTTCTAACTCGAAATAATTTGCAAATTTTCGTGATTTTTCCATATTTTGTCATTTTTTGAACTTTAAATGTTTATAAAAAAAAACTGTGACTAACGATTTTTAATATTTTTCATCTGCCTTTGAAACAATATACTATGCGCCTTCTATTAAATTTTCAAGCTTTTTTATCCAACAAATAAAATTTTATTGATATTTTTAGAAAAAAAACTAAAAAAAAATGGAAAATGAAAATGTCCGTAAAGAGCTCAAAATAAATCAAATATTTTGAAAATGTTATGG
>NW_021768190.1:0-515 GCF_005508785.2 Acyrthosiphon pisum
GGGTTTGCATTTGACTGAATGCTGAAATATACCAAGGTCAAATTATTAAGGTTAAAAGATTATAACATGTTACTTTTCTTTGAGAAATCAATTAGGGGTGGTATATGTCAATCAACCAAAATATATGTTAAGGCAAACATACCAAATATTGAAGGATTGGACTATAATTCGAATGAACCGACCACATGGATTACATATCTTGACTGTGTGAATTTATATGGGAAGTCGATGTTGACAGAATTAGCTTTTAATGATTTTGAATGGGTTGACGAACTCAACATAGATGTAACTAAAATTGGTGATGATTCTGAAGTTGGATATATATTAGAAGTTGATATTGAGTATCCTAACATCTACATAAAAATCATAACGATTTCCCGTTTTACCTTTTAACGAATGTCCGCTAAATTCAAAAGTTGAGAAATTGTTAACTACTTTATCATCGAAAAAAAACTATATTATTGTACATTATAAAAATTTAAAACAAGCGATTTTTCACGGTCTTAAAGTAGTAA
>NW_021768191.1:0-1551 GCF_005508785.2 Acyrthosiphon pisum
ACTGACTACTGACTACTGACTACTAAGTACTAGACACTGGTACTATATAAATATAATATTTTAATATTGTGTAATAAAAATAATAATCGATATTTTTCGTTTAAATTTCCAATGTCATCAACATTACATTCCATCAAATACTTATAAAAACAATACGTGCTTATCCGGCTATTTCGTGGATTTATTATTAATAATAAACATATAAAAATGAATAAGCTACGTATAAGTAACCTACCTATATATTTTATAATGGTTTGTAATAATATTATAAAAAAATATTATAATATCTATTTAAAATGATTTTACTTTAGTTTCAAGTGACAATATACCTACCACTATAATATGTATATTATTATAATGTCGAGTATTGCGAGTACCTATTCTCAAAACGAACGGCATAAATAATAAAATATATAATAATAAATGGCATCATACATCGCGTACGGTAAGACATGGTTTTAACTTTGATTCGAATAAAATATATTTACTTAATACAATTCATAAAAACATACTTATTTGTACATACTACATACTATATTTGTATGTACGTATCTGAATTATAAAATATTCAAATTTCATAATGTGTACACTGTACATAATTGATATTATTTAAATTAACAAAAAAAACTAGATAATGATTAATCGCAATCATTATTATAATGACCCGATTTCCGTTGAAATTACTCCTAAAGGTCAGACAGAGGAGAAACTCCATAACTTTTTGTATAACTTTCTGGTAATAAGCCCATGAATTATTTAATCAGTAATTGAGGGTATCATTGTATTAATATAGTTTATACACCAGTGCACAACTTATTATTATCATAAATACAATAAAAAAAAGGTGGGTAAGTGGATTTCGCTCTGCTGTACAGTAGGTTACAAGTGGGTCACTGTATAATGGATGGTTTTAAATTTGAATTCAATGATATAATATCATTGTATAAGAAAAACGATTCTGAGCGGAGACGGTATGTTAGTCTTGGTACAAGACATAATATTATATTAGGTACCTATAATAAATTCCAAATTAATCATATCATAATATTTATTAGGTACTTATAACGCGTTATACATCAACAAAAAACCGTGGTAAAATCATAGATATATAATAGTATACTTTAGAAGTTTCAAGTACCCACGAATAATATTATACAATCACAACAAAATAACTAAAATAGTTATCCTAGGTTTTTAATATGTAATTTCGTCCAAATTTGTACTTAAAATGACTATAAAAATAAACTGCGTAAATGTATTTTTTAGATTTTTTGGTAACAGAATTAATTACTTACGTAGAATCTTGTTTTAAATTTTCAATTCTTAGATACAAAAATTGAACATTTTATAAATTTTTAACTACAAAATAATTTTTCAAATTAAAATTTGATAAATTTTGTCAAATTTGATCTTTAAATGCTTATAAAAAAAAATTGTGCCTATGTATTTTTAATATTTTTCAACTGATATTGTAACAATATATCACGAGCTTTGTATTAAATTTATACACTTTTTGGCCCACCAGATAAAACTTTATTGATATTTATAGAA
>NW_021768192.1:0-1431 GCF_005508785.2 Acyrthosiphon pisum
CACAAATGTTAAGTCATATTATCTGCCCGTATATCACAGAAAAATAACTTAGATCATCTAAGAAAATATCTAAGAAAATAATAATATTGATGATAATAGGTAGGGACGTAGTAACTAGGGATATGCTAAAATATCTAAACGTAATTTCTGACAATATCTTGTTGATAACTAATAAGTAGATGTGCAATATGTGAGTTGATCAATTTCTAAATTTAGCCCATGGATAGAATACTGTTTATGAGTGTTATGACCACAATAAAACATATTGTATACTTTAATAATATAAATATTTGTTACTCGTGATAAAAAGTTACTCCTTGAGTTTTTTTATATATACTTTTATTACTTAATCAAGAAAAAGTGTTTGCTAAATTAAGTAGAAAAAATGTTATATTTGAATATTAATAGATGTTGTTAAATAACATATCGTATTTTTAGTATTAATTACAAATTCAACTATATAATCTTAAATCTCTACAGAAAAATATTAGAAATAAAAATCAGTTTTGACTAAAATTTGAAAAATGTTATTTATTTGTTTAATTTTAAAGATTATTTATTATAAAAAAAAGATTGTAGTGTTTTGATGCATAAACAAAATGTGAACTATAAAAAAAAATACAAAAAAAAATATTATACAAGGTGCGAAAAATGTTATAATGCTATCAGGAAATCTGAATTGTAAGGCATCCCTCCACTTATCATGAGCCATTTCGACCACTGTTTATGATGTAACGTTGACAGTACTATCTATTCTCTGCAATAGCAGGTTGAATCACGTCCACCTAACTGAGGTAGGTAAGTCGAATAATAATAATATTGTGTTAGCATACTGCAATAAAAAAACACGACATACGTTACAATGCCATCATGACGATTACTGCAGCAGTTAAATAATATGGTACATCGTATATGCATATAATAGTAGGTACTATAATATGTCTATATTCAATATAAATAGACCTACGCGACTTTATGGAATATCATTATTATTATGATTATCGTTTATCACGTAACATATTATTATATATTTTATTATAGAGATGTGGCAATTATTATTGTTAAAAAATATATGTTTTTTATCATGGATAAAATAACGAACAGTCGCTAATGGCACGATCACAGCCGCCGATTGATCAACACTCGCGTGTGCCACAATATGATCTTCTGCGGTATAATTTGTCGCTCAGCGTTAATCGTTTAACGTTCGTTCGTTTTTTTTTTTTAGAATTTCCAACTCTGTCGTCATAAAAATTCACTCGTCTACAAAATATAATTCTCAACGCGAAAAAACAATCCGGACGAGGATGCATTATTGTTTGTCGAATTCGGAACCGGTTCTCCACACATACCTAGGTATAATAATTATTATCTAATCGTCTGAAACAACGGTGTACATGTTATAGCGCGTGTGTTATCTGTTAACGATTC
>NW_021768193.1:0-855 GCF_005508785.2 Acyrthosiphon pisum
CCAAGATTAGTTTCGCACCTCGCGGACGATCGTCCGCGGAAAAGGCAAACCAATGCCTTGGTCTTGCCAGACTATATTGGTAGCCAGATACTGGCGACAGTATACTGAAGGCACTTCAGTACCACGGGAGTGAGCGGAGCCCGTTGGTAACGACGCCGCTCACCGCGGGCGTCCAGAGTTGGTTCACGCCCCTGGGCGTCCGTTGCCGGTAGGAATCGTGGGGGCAGTTTTCTTACGAATACTATGTGGTTAAGTCAATTAGATGCTTATTTTAAGTTCTCGCTGACAGGCGAAAACCTCTGATGAACGGCCGCCACGTCCCGGGGGTGCGAGTCTCCGGTTCGTTGTCGGTTCCTCTCGGGTGTTTAGCCGCTATACCGGTGTAGTATCACCGGAGGTTGGGCGTTACCAGAAATACTCGGTGTGGAGATAGCACACAGCCGGACCAGGCGAATTCAGGCGGCACTCGGCCTGTCTTCTTGGTACGGGACCTCGGTCCCGGTGCTCGTGGTCCTTAGACGACGCGCGGCCGGCGTACTGGGCTACCGTACGTCGACCGTGAACCTCCGCGGCTCTCGACTAGCGCACAGCGCTAATGTGAGGTCCTCGGTTGTAGCCGCAAGGCGCCAAAACCCGGGAGTCTTCGTGTTTGGAAGACTGCATGGAGTCGCGAAAACCAAATGGGGGTTGAAAAGCAATGCGTCGTTACGGCTGTACAAATCGGTGTTCATCCCTCAAATGGGATACGCAGCTTCTAACTGAGCCCAGGACTGTATGTCACTGGCTGTTCATAGAAGCCGGGCAAACTCTGTCCAGCGGCTCTCGCTGCGTGAAATCACGGGAGCGTATAACACC
>NW_021768193.1:2534-4227 GCF_005508785.2 Acyrthosiphon pisum
AAGGTTTTTAGCTGCAGGGCACATGGCCTTATACCTCCCGCCACAAAGGTTACGAATGATGTTCTGATTATAAAATAATTTGGAACTTTAAACTTGATTTTAATTATGTATGCAACGTAGTAAATCCATCAGTTTGACAGATAATTAAGTTATAACGATTTTTACGAGTGCGATAGATTTGAAAGTTATAATTTAGTTTACAGATAATAAATAGAAAAATATTGTTGGAAAATCCATGCATTTTGTACTCCTCATAATGGACAACATTGTAAGAAGACAAAAATATTTTTACAAAACAAATAGCTGATTATACGTACAATCTGATTCTGGAATAAAAAAAATTATAGTTATTAATGTTGAAATATACAATTAATATTAGTATTCAAACCATGCAAACACACGTGCGTGTACATCGTAGTTTCTAATAGATACTTATGTAGTTACGATATAGCTGTGCAACACTTTTACTATCGCTTTCTATATTATATACGAATACGGGATGACCTCCTTTGTGCAAATATATATAAATAGGGCCTTTGATGTATGCAATATTCACTTGCACAGAAGCCGTCATACGGTGTGTATAGTCACAGATAATTGTCCAAATTGCAAGGCTGGGCATTAACGAGTTAAAAAGTTAAAGTTAAGTTACTTTTAACTAAGTTACTTAACAAGTTACTTTTTTATTAAGAAGTAACTTCTATCTTAACGAGTTACTTTTTTTTTTAAAGAATCTTCTAACTTAACTCGTTAATTTATTTTATACTCACGTTAAATTATATACATTTATAATTAATTTGATTATTAATACTTAGTTCATAGTTGGTAATAACAAAGTAAAATTTAAAAGTTTGACCATCACTTTGGAAAACTTTTAGGTAAAAAAATAAAATATACAAATAATTTAATTATTTTATTGGATTTCATAATTTATAAGTACTTACAACAAAATACATTTTTTTAAGATATAAAGACATAAATTATAATATTATTATGTTATTTGTAAATCTTAACATGAGGTGTAAATGATGTAATTATAAGTTTTATATGAAAAAAAAGTAACTTATTTTTAACTAAGTTAAGTTACTTATTTTTTCCAACTAACTTGTAACATCAACAAGTTAAATAAAAAAGGAAAGTAACTTTTAACTTTAAACTTAACTTACATTTTTCCAAATTAACTAACTTAACGAGTTAAAAAAAATAGTTAACTTGCCCAGCCTTGCAAAATTGTACGTTACTTATATACAGAGATGGGCAAGTTAATGAAAATAACTAACTCAAGTTAAGTTAAGTTAAGAGGACCGAAGATCGATAAGTTAAAAGTTAACAGTTAATAAATTATAAATTTAACTCGATAAGTTAAAATTTAATATAGAAAAAAAATATTAACTTAACTCAGTTTAAAAAAAATTAATTTATTTTAGATTTTGAGTGGAACGATGAATGTATTGATTTTACAATGAAGTGTGTTTTTTTTTTTATGTTTTTTTATTTTTTTTTTTTTTTTTGTGTCTGTCATCACCTTTTAGGACAGTAAAACTGCTTCGATTTTCTTCAACAGTAACTTTTATGATTGGAAAGTGAATCTAGTTGGTACTTTGGGGGGTCAAAAGTAAAAATTTCCCAGTAGTTTTCAAAAGCGACGTGAAAAACAAAAGAAAAATTAAGGAAAAACGGGAATTTTTACGCA
>NW_021768194.1:0-794 GCF_005508785.2 Acyrthosiphon pisum
AGCGGAGACGGTATATCAGTCTATGTATTAGACATATATATACTTATCTATGGTATTAAAAAAAAATTGACCTTTAATAGGTACCTATAATAAATTCCAAATTAATCATATCATAATATCTATTAGGTACTTATAAGTTATAACGCGTTATACATCAACAAAAAACCGTGGTAAAATCATAGATATATAATAGTATACTTTAGAAGTTTCAAGTACCCACGAATAATATTATACAATCACAACAAAATAACTAAAATAGTTATCCTAGGTTTTTAATATGTAATTTCGTCCAAATTTGTACTTAAAATGACTACAAAAATAAACTGTGTAAATGTATTTTTTAGATTTTTTGGTAACAGAATTAATTACTTACGTGGAATCTTGTTTTAAATTTTTAATTCTTAGATACAAAAATTGAATATTTTATAAATTTTTAACTACAAAATAATTTTTCAAATTAAAATTTGATAAATTTTGTCAAAATTTGATCTTTAAATGCTTATAAAAAAAAATTGTGCCTATGTATATTTAATATTTTTCGACTGATATTGTTACAATATATCAGGAGCTTTGTATTAAATTTATACACTTTTTGGCCCAACAGATAAAACTTTATTGATATTCATAGAAAAAAAAACTAAAAAAATTGAAAACTGAAATGTCCGTAAACAGCTCAAAAAGAGTCAAAATATTTTCAAAATTGTATGGTGTATAGGAAATGCTAATATAAACATTCAGTAAAATTTTCATGTATTTGCAGTTATTCGTTTTTGAATTACAACAAATAAGAAATC
>NW_021768195.1:0-1898 GCF_005508785.2 Acyrthosiphon pisum
GATGGAACATGGGTGGTACATTTTTCCTGCTGATTTTAATATTTTAGTATTACTTAAGTAACCAGACTTGCATGCGGGAACAAAACATTTGTTGGGCATATTTATTAGCACAATATGAAAAATGTTTAAAAATAATTATAAGTTTTACTAGTTTTAGGTAGGTGTGGGTGGTTATATTTCTACTATAGGTAGTGGGGTACTGTGGTACTATAGGATAATAAAATATAAATAAACAATGTTCATCAATATGTTAATAATATGTTTATTATTCAAAACAAATATACTGAAATAGACCATATTGCTTATAAAATATTTCCGAAACCGGCCTTCTTAGCGCTTCCTGGTGGACAATTGTGTAACTAAACTGCCGTAAAAACGGTACTCACTTATTTCTCATACGTACAATTGATAGTGACTACACCGTTTTACCTACATCGTGCTATAGACCATAGGGTAGTTCAAATATATTTAAAAATATTAACATTTTACACATTCACAACTGACTTAGTAAAAAGTTGAGTAGAGTTTTTTTATTCATCTTATATTAGTACGGTTAGGTTAGGTTAGGATATTATAATTTATTATTATTATTGATTGATTATAATATAATTAATCCACCATAGGGTGAATATGACAAACTTGATATAACTTTGATGCTGTAGATTTAAATCATACACTTATAAGTACCTACAAACAGCACGGGGTCCGCGATCTACCGCAGGTAGATTGCCTACCTGATGATATACTGCTATGAATCAGAATTTTTATTCCGGCCAAAGGAAAAGTTAAGATAAATTTTAAACACTTAATATTAAATAACAAATTGAAGAAAGTTTGAGTCATATAGAGTTGGTACATTTAACGAGCAACGAAGTGCACGGGATCAGCTAGTAATATTATAATATTAATTCAACTTGCATGATAAAATAAATATTAAATAATAACAATATAAAATATCCAGACTGAAAAACCGTCTACGCTCAGAATCGTTTTTCTTATACAATGATAATATTATATCATTGAATTCAAGTCTAATACAATCCATTATAGAATGACTCACTTGTAATCTACTGTACAGCAGATAAGAGCAACATCCACTTACCTGCTTTTTTAGATTCTGAGTGGAACGATGAATGTATTGATTTTACAATGATGTGTGTTTTTTTTATTTTTGTGTCTGTCATCACGGCCGTTTGGGGCAGTAAAACTGCTTCGATTTTCTTCAACAGTACCTTGCTTGATTTGAAAGTGAATCTAGTTGGTGCATTCGGGAGGTCAAAATTTGAAATTTCCAATAGTTTTCAAAAGCACCGTGAAAAACAAAAGAAAAATTAAGGAAAAACGGGAATTTTTACGCAAAAGCTGTTTTCAAGAAAATCGATTTTGGTTTTTGAGTAACTTTAAAACAAATAACCGCAGATACATTAAATTTTCACTGGTTGTTTATATTTCCAATTTCTATAAATAATACAATTTTCAAAATATTTTGATTTGTTTTGAACTGTTTAGGGACATTTTCAGTTTCCAATTTTATTAGTTTTTTTTTCTTTGAATGTCAATAAAACTTTATTTGTAGAGTAAAAATACTTGAAAATTTAATACAAGGCTCCTACTATATTGTTATAATGACATTTGAAAAATATTAAAAATCCTTAGTCACAGTTTTTTTTTATTAGCATTTAAAGTTCAAAATTTGACAAAATATGTAAAAATCACGAAAATTAGCAAATTATTTTGAGTTAATAATTCGTAAAAAATTTTCTTTTTAGAACTAAGATTTTAAAATGTAATACAAGATTCCTTATAGGATAATCTATCTTTACTAAAAAAAAAATGTCTATAAGATACTCAAATTAAATTTTTATGAGCGTTTGAAATTCATATTTTTACACATTTGA
>NW_021768196.1:0-2826 GCF_005508785.2 Acyrthosiphon pisum
CCAGTAAAGTAACAAAATACCAAAAAACAAGTCGTTCGAAAAATAAAATTGAAAATTGTGAAGGGTTGGTAAAGTGCATTTGTTTCACAGTGAAAAGGTTAATTAAGATCAATATTTGTTTCATGGCATAGACATTGAAAATAAGAAAACTTTTTAGCACATATTTTTTGCATATGCTAACATATTATGTGAACTTTTTGATGTTTCAGTTAAAATAGTAAAATATGAACTTAATTTTAATATTTTATCTTTTAGTGAAAATTCAGGTGCTTAATAAAAATATTTTTAATTTTTTCTATCAGAAAATTATGGTTTTTTAACAGTAAAAATATTTTGGACTTACATCATAGAAAAATTTAATCTCTTCTGGTTTAACTAACTGTTTATTGTCCAAAAATTCCTGTTTGATTCGACTTTTATAATAATTTTTGTCAGTAAGTTTTAAACTACAGCCATACTTCAAAAGCTCTTTGTATAATTTCTTTACTTGTAAATGGGTAATAGTCATTTCTAAAAAAATACAAAAAAAATAATAATTAAAATAATAACAAAAACAATAACCTATATAAATGAATGGATTACAACTACATACAATATTGACATATCAGTAGCTCAGTGTGTTCTATTTATATTACCAAATGGATGTAAGAAATAATTTACTATAAAACCCTTGAGGTGTGCGTAATTGTATAACCACTCAACAGTAAACGTACCTGTGAAAGAATACTGTTTCTTGGCAAATTTCAAAACATTTGAATATTGAATGGACCGTCGAACGCAGCTAAATGTATGGTTTATAAATACATTTAGTGGTTCAACTTATAATATTTTAAGTATGAAAGTATAAGCTAAGAAACTGAAAAACAAACACAAGTACACAAGTTTACGGGACAAAATAAACCGTACACACAACACACCACGAACAATTATAGTGATAGTGATCCGTTTTTAATTTTTATCTTTATATGGTGATATCACAGAACGTGATATTGAACCACGGCTATAGATAGTGTATAGTCTATCTTTAATCGTGTATTGAACTGTGGTGAGTGGTGAGCACGATTTAAGATAGAACGGTCACCAGAGCGCGTTTTGTTAATTTCCTTTCCAATCGTGATTGAAATTTCACAATTGTACCATGTTGTACCATAGAGTACCAGTCGTGTACCACGGCTTTAGATAGTGGTAGATATCTAGATAATGTCTTCATGGAGTAATATAACTCTATACCAAGGTGTATTAATACACCTTGCTCTATACCTTAGAATTTTGATTCTTGTTATCGACTTTCGAGTCGATCGGAGTACCGGACGTCAGTATGATAATGAATAATAATGATTACCTAAATGAATTTTTTTCTTTCGAGTTGGGATTTTCAACTATAATCTCCATATATTGTTGAGCGTTTAAAATAAAATAAGATATTGTTAAGTTAAATAAGTGTAGTGTATACTGAATTGTATAACCGGATATTCCAATAACCGGTGAGTTCAAGAGATATATGATTTTTAATTCCTAATTTTTTAAACATTTTTATTAAGTAATGGATTCTGACACTGAAAATCGGAGGGAAGAAAATGGAGATGCTCCCAGACACACTTTAATTGGAAAATGCGTTATGAAAACCTTATCTCATCCACTGGATTATGCTAGATTTTTGGTTGCAGGTAATTCATAATGAAATATTAAGAGTATTATGGTTGTGTAATTATTAATACTAGCATATTTGAATAAACCCTAAGTAAAAATAGTTGTTTAATATACACTGGTTCTGTCTCTTCACATTCACTTAGGTTATACAAAGTTAAGATTTTTGTTTTTTTAATGTTATACCTATCCATTGTATGGATGTAATGCATACATTATACACTATATACTAGAGGTATTCAAACCGAGTGTCGTGGCTTCCAGGAGCGTTGTGAGGGTTGGCAAAGGGAACTGCGTCAAAGTACTGAAAACCAAAATTAAAGTAGGTCATGTTTAATCAATATAAATATTTTTTATAATCGTTAAGAGGATGTCACACCCGCTTACAAATGTACAACATAGCAAAAACTGTTTTGGGCAGGTCAATTTTCTCACACCATATTTTTTGTAGAACTACCAAATTTTTACAACACGTAAAAAAAAAACTTTATCTGTTCAACAGCATGCTTTTTTTTTTAATAGCACTATCCAATCATTTTTATAAGCAAATGAAAAAAACAAAAAACCAAAATGTTTTGAAGCAAATAACTTTGATTGTATATTGTATTTATGTTATCTAAAATATGGGCACGCTGGTGCATGGACAATTAACCACCCTATATTATGTTCATAAATTTTGGATCTACTACAAACACAGAAAGATAAAAGTTATCCCACACAAAACAGTTTTTACTATATTGTACATTTTTAAGACATAGACAACACATGCGGGTGTGACATCCTCTTAAAGCTACTGTGGAAACATTTCACCCATATTCTATCTGTATTTTTTCCACAATAATTTGGAAGCCATAAAAATATTATGAACATACAAAGGAGCCATGGGATGATAAAGTTTGAATACCTCTGCACTATACGCAAATGTTACATGACACCTTAATAATTGGTTCATATTAATGTATCTAAATGTAGTTTTCCAACAAGAATTTATCAGAAAGGTATGCCATAAAATTATAATTTTTTATTAGATAATTGTTGAAAACCGGCTTTATATATATTGATTTGTCATTGTAGACTGTGGTTACAGTTATAGACCTTTAAACTAAGTTTGTTTAAAGTGACTATAGTTTACAGTATACTAATTGTACTATGGTTTTAAACTGATTTACCTCACTTCGA
>NW_021768197.1:0-832 GCF_005508785.2 Acyrthosiphon pisum
ATTGTCGTTCACTATTCTCAATAGTGTGCTGTTGGTTCTTGATGGCGATATGGTGAAATGACCTATTATAAAACTTTTAGTTAAGAACATTATCTGGGTCTTAGCGTGGGCGATTTTTTAATATTTTAATTTTCAAGCGAGATATGAGCATTTTTAATTGTTGATATTTCACATACCCTTATTTTTCTCGAAAATGAAAATATCGAAAAATCGCCCACTTTAAGACCCAAATAATGTTCTTACCTAAAAGTTTGATAATAGGTCGATTCACTCTAGTATCAAAACTAACAGTTCACTATTGAGAATAGTGAATGACAATTTCCTATGTCGTGCGTGTGTAAGACAGAATAACAACACACGCGGGTGTAGCGTCCTCTTATAAGGGTCCGTATTACAATAGTTAAACTAATGTTAAACCGCGGAATTTGACTGGTAAAATTTAAACTATGATTGTAAAACGGGCCCTAAGTGTCTAAGTCGGTTATAATAAACAAAGTATATAATAATTACTATTTAATTTATAGTTATTATTCAATATTAGATAGGAAAATTGATAAAATATTTACTTCTGTCATACTATTTATTAGGTAAGACTTAATACTTAATAAAAACTTGAAAAACATCGTTCAGGTGTATAGCAGTTGATACAGGCAAAGTACAAAATATTTTCAAGAGTTCATGAATATTTGGATAAACCTCTTTATCACAAACATCTAAAGCATGTAACCCAGAGGTGAATACAATGTTTTCAATCACTAAAAATAAACCCATGCCCTATGGTAAATCTACAGTCTTCATGGTAATTTTGTTTTATTTACTGACTATTTATCGG
>NW_021768198.1:0-1403 GCF_005508785.2 Acyrthosiphon pisum
TTCAATACTTAAAAAAGTATTATTTTGAATATTTTTACTCAAATACTTTTATTTAAATACTTTACAAGACTGTCAATTACAAAGACCAGAAGCTATAGGTAATTAATTCGATATTGTTCGACCTCAAGGTATATCGATGATAACCGTTGTACCTACTCACTACAAGTACTTATTATAAGTAATTGGATCATTACTGTCACTCGTCATATGACGCATACTTGCATGTAATCCTCTTGTCCGCACTGGCCACTACAAAATACCTACGGGCTACGGGTACGAAACATTGCGGTGATTCTGATTAGGCTCATTCACGATTAGGTAAAAATCATAGATCAGCTGTTATTTGTGTTGTTAATTTTGTTCTGTGCACGATTACCACGATTACAGATAATATCTATAATATTATCATGGTTCATGGTTACATGATAATATGTAATTATACCTATTACCAGGTTATCGTGAAGCACATGAAAATACGTTGAGTAGATAAGCGATTATTAGGTTATATTTATTGTTTTAAGCTCGTAAGATTATAAGAAATAATTCATAATTGAATTGTACAAATACTTTAAATGATTTGATCAAATCGTGATCTTGAATCATTAATGTTAATAAACTTTTACTTTTTAATATTTCACATTTTTAAGTTTTTAAATTTTAACTATGCACTTTTTATAGATAAAGTTTAAGTACAAAGATCTTGTATGTATTTTTTCTTAACTACCACTTACATAATATTATAATTTTTTTAATAAAGTACCTAAATTGGTTAGTTGCATGTCAATTGGATACTTGATGAGTAGGTACATATTATTATGGACAATTTTTTGGTAAGTTTTACTAGTTGGTAGTTTCTACTTTCTACAATTAAATAAATGATACAATATGTAATTAAGTTTAAACTTATTTTTGATTTCAGTTTTTCATTTATACATCTACAATTGTTGTTTAAATGCTTAGCCTATGGTTCACTGGTACCTACTAGATAATAAATACCTAGCTATACAATCAAGTGACATAGAACTACATATAAATATTACTAACAACTAAGATGTTTCTGTCATTTATTGAAGAGTTTTTTTTGTTTTGGTATTTCAATTTGGCAAATAGATAGTCCAAGATTATCTATATTTACAACAAACATAATTAGACATATAATTTGATCTCACTTTTTAATTCATAAAAAAAAGTAAATATAGAATGATTCATCCGCATAATATATTATGATTCCAAATTGAAATTCAAATAAGCCATAATGAAATCTACTATCACATGCAATTTGGAAGATCCTCTGTGTTAATATGATATTCATACTGCTATTTCCAATTGCATTTCAAAATACCAATATTTTGATAACAGTGAAAAATAAAATAATGCTTCACATATCGGATTGAAATATAACT
>NW_021768199.1:0-813 GCF_005508785.2 Acyrthosiphon pisum
TAAAGTTGTTCCAAATACCTTCGTGAGTGTCACCACGTCGCCCGATTTTCAAAATTTTGATTTTAAAGGGTTGAAATTGGCAAAAATAAATTTGTACGTGTAATTTTTAATAATGTTTAATAATAATAACAATAGCAGTCGGCCGATAACGGGAAATACGGTACGGCACGGCGGTCCGAAGGTTTCCGTTTACCTGGACTCTGACCTTTTTTTTGTGTGTGCTATATAATATTTAATGAGTTGTATAGAAAACACTGACTAAAAATAATAATACATTTCTTATCGAAATGCGATAAACGTGTTACGACCGACGATCCGCCAGACACCGAACGCGCGCCGATTGATGGTTTGTACTTCGACTGTGATCGGTGAACTGTGCGCGTTTGTGTGGTGTTTCCCTAAATTATTTAACTACAATTGTCATTTACAAAATTATTTAACTACAATTGTCATTTACATTATGAGTAAAAACCACTGTACTGCCTTAGCAATACATAATTCTTATTTAAACGACGATGTTATTAATGTATTTTTAGACATCGTAAAATTACAAACATCATTTATTCCACAAAACGTATTATTTTATCAAACACCACTTATGTATTCAGCCGTTGAGAACGTGGATGATTTTCAAATTTTATATGATGGTTCTATTGGAAATGATGCTATTGGGCATTGGCTATGTGTGTATTATCGTAATGAAACTAAGTGCGTAGAAGTGTACGATAGTCTATACCATACGCTTAATGATAATTTATTTGAGATTTTGGATATTTTATATCCTTCAAAATCCAATGTTGTGTTTAAGTCATG
>NW_021768200.1:0-1000 GCF_005508785.2 Acyrthosiphon pisum
CTAATATTGGGAACGAAAATGTGTGTAATTACGTATTATATTTAAATTTAGTTTTAGTTTAAAATTTCAAAAATTCAAATTATAAAACTAAATTTGATCAAAAATAATATAATCAGAAATTAACTTTACTTACAGGGCAAATGTTAGTACTAGTGGGATCTTTTTGTTTTTTTACCAGTAAAAAAATCGTACCGATGGAATTTACAATCGTCCATTAGGTTTAAAACGAATAGTTAAATTCCAATAATATCTTAAATCTATATTATCCTTAGTGACATTTGTTGTCTCCTTCTTACAAGTGCGTAACATAGCAAATTTTAAGCTCAGCAGAACACGTTTTACTTCGTTAGCTCAAAAATTAGAGCGAATTGACTTCTTATACAATTTAAAGGTAAGATTATCATCTAGTCAATGGCATAGGCTTTTTATTATATTTTTATTTTAAACCGAGTTATTTTAAAATGTACAAACAGTTTACAATTTTAAAATACATATTACTCGCTTTAAAATTAATATATGATAAAAAACCTATATTATGTCATTGTCAAGATAATATTCTTACCTTTAAATTTTATAGCAGTTTAATTTTCTCCAATTTTTCAACTAATGGAGATAAAATATGTGTTCTGGTGAGCGTTAAAGTTGCTGTGTTACGCACTTGCAGTAATACAGGGACAACAAATATCACTCTAACGTCCCCTTAAGGTTCTTCTTCAATAATAAGTATCAACGACTTGCCTATGAATTATTATTTGTACACCTTAATATACTTTATTTCTACACAGAACACTGAATCTATATTTACCAAAAAAAATTATTTTTTTCTTAGATATACCCCAAGTACACATGGCTTATCGTAATCAGTGAATTGTGTGAACGATTTACCTATTTTGGATTGAAATGTGAGTTAATAGAGTGGGTAGACAGCGGTTAAAGAAATACAATTTTTCCAATTTCATAATTCAATAATTATCTGTTTAGCTGTTTTGATTTTATACCT
>NW_021768201.1:0-1284 GCF_005508785.2 Acyrthosiphon pisum
GCCATTAATTTAATTAGTATTTAATCTTAGATATTTCACTAAAGGCTATTCAGAAATGATTCCATTCACATTGACGAGGAAAAAACCATAACGGACATATAGGTATATACTCTAACTCAGACAAATTTTATGGATAATAAATTCTTATTTATTCTAATTTAAAACACTTATAATATAACTACGGGCATGTAATCCATCGAGTAGATTACTCAGAGTCTTATTTTTTTCAAGCGTGCATACACACATGCACGCACCAGTGACGTATCTACGGGGGGGGGGGGGTTTAGGTTAGGAGGATGTCAGCGCGGTTTAATATTGCACTGAATTGGCCTATTATACCACTTAAAGTTAACAACATTCTATTTGTCTGTGCTGTTTAAATTTTTCTACAATATGAGACCATTTTTAAAATGTAATCTCTTACAACTTGCATAACATGATTCAATAATCATCATAAAAAAGGAAAACTTAAAGTTTGATAATGGGTCAATTGACTATTATAATATTAAAGTTATCAACACTGAGATTAGCTCTGTTGTATACCAATTTGCTATACTGCTTGCGGGTCGTAAGAGTTAGAAAAAAAATTAATTATGGAGTTATTTATGTGGCGTTTTTTTTTTCATTTCATTTACATTCATATTCCAATACCTTTTTCTTAATGTTAAATACAATACATATTATTATTATGAATATTAGAATTGTTTGCCGTGAGTACCTACATTATTATATTATGTTGAAAAATTGGTTAAACGCAATGGTCATAAAAATTATATTTTAGAATTAAGATATGCAATCGCTCAAATTATCAAAATGCATAATGTAACAACTAAAAATTTATATTTTTTAAAGTTATTCGGTGTACATTATTACTACTTAATCTTACATTTTTTATTTTGAAACTTTAAATTTATTTTCATCAAAGTAATATGTTGTTCAAATGGCTTTAAAATTATTTTACGATTTAATTAACTAATTATAAATAATTAATAATTTTTTTGTCTTGTTTTAGCGGTAGCAGTTTTTGTGCGATCAATACGACCAATAACGACCTACTACTATAGATATCCTATCAGCCTGCGTTCTTAAATATAAGTGGAACCATTATATATTTATATTTTGGTTATATACCACATCGGAGTGTATACGAAAGTATTGGGAACTCCTGTTTATCATTACCCACGTGGTCCATTGATTTATAATTTTATACATTTAAATCTTTGGTGTTACTTCCACGACAGAGTGTATACAAAGTTGTATTGAACTCTAAGCCAATTTGCCTGG
>NW_021768202.1:0-1034 GCF_005508785.2 Acyrthosiphon pisum
TTATACAATCACAACAAAATAACTAAAAGAGTTATTCTAGGTATTTTAATATGTAATTTCGTCCAAATTTGAACTTAAAATGAGTATAAAAATAAACTATGCTTATGTGTTTTATGTTGTAATAGAATAAACTACTTACGTGGAATCTTGTTTTAAATTTTCAATCCTTAGATATAAAAGTTGACCATTTTATAAATTTTTAACTACAAAATAATTATTCAAATTAAAATTTGATAAATTTTGTCAAAATTCGATCTTTAAATGCTTGTAAAAAAAAATTGTGCCTATGTATTTTTAATATTTTTCAACTAATATTGTAACAATATATCAGGAGCTTTGTATTAAATTTTTACACTTTTTGGCCCAACAGATAAAACTTTATTGATATTTATAGAAAAAAAAACTAAAAAAATTGAAAACTGAAAATGTCCGTAAACAGCTCAAAAAGAGTCAAAATATTTTCAAAATTGTATGGTTTATAGTAAATGCTAATATAAACATTCAGTAAAATTTTCATTTATCTACAGTCATTAATTTTTGAATTACAACAAAATAAGGAAATCGCTACATGAGAAATCGAGTGAATATCCAATATTGTAAAAATTTGAATTTCAAACGATCATAAAAATTTAATTTGACTTTCTTATAGATATTTTTTGTTTGATAAAGGTAGATAATCTTATAAGGAATCTTGTATTACATTTTAAAATCTTAGATTTAAAAAGAAAAATTTTTATGAATTCTTAACTCAAAATAATTTGCTAATTTTCGTGATTTTTCCATATTTTGTCAATTTTTGAACTTTAAATGCTTATAAAAAAAAACTGTGACTAAGGATTTTTAATATTTTTCATCTGCTTTTGAAACAATATACTAGGAGCCTTTTATTAAATTTTCAAGCTTTTTTAGCAACAAATAAAATTTTATTGATATTTTTAGAAAAAAAACTAAAAAAAAATTAAATCTGACAATGTCCGTAAGAGCTCAAAATAAGTCAAATATTTTGAAAATGTTATGGTGTATAGAAAATGCTA
>NW_021768203.1:0-484 GCF_005508785.2 Acyrthosiphon pisum
ATAGGACAATTAAATAGCTTTAAAATAAAAATAAAATTACGTCAAAATGTTGAAAAGTTTTGAAGATACATAAACAAATGCGTGATACGCATGGTTTTGATAAAAAGAAGTTAATTGCTCATAACTAAAAAATAAAAAGTTAGATTCAATCTTTAAAGGGTATTTCTTCATCATTTTTGGTATACTTTCATATGACATTGGCCGGTCACTTTACCCTGGAACACATTGTATATTATTTAATATTTTTTTTTTTGTTCAAGGGCCTCATTTAAAACATATTAGGTATATAGGCACATAGCAATAAATAATGAATAATGTATTAATGTATCACTTTATTTATAAATTATAATTTACAAGCTTTTTTTCTTGCTAAATAATCATCGATTTTTTTTTAGGTGATTTATTTAGTGTTACATAGCCTATAACGAAAAAAGTAATGGACAAATTAGAGGCCCCTAAAAAAATTCTAGCTTTCAAGGCCTGG
>NW_021768205.1:0-1099 GCF_005508785.2 Acyrthosiphon pisum
CCGTGCCACTACGCACGGTGATGGTAATTCTTTTTTTTAAAATTCGGCTGCCGTACCACTACGCGTTGACATTGGTGTGCCTCGAGACGAATTTCTAACCGACGGCCGTCGACCGGGCACCGTTTTTTTTTCAACTCCGCATCGCCGTACCACTACGCACGGTGATGGTCATTTTTTTTTAAAATTCGGCTACCGTGCCACCAACTACCCTTGGCATTGGTTTCGCTAGATAATTTCAGTCGTCTCGATCGTTTGAGCTCGGCATTGGTTTCGCTAGATAATTTCAGTCGTATCGATCGTTTGCCCTTGGCATTGGTTTCGCTAGATAATTTCAGTCGAATCGATCGTTTGCGCTTGGCTGAGGTTTCGCTAGATAATTTCAGTCGTCTCGATCGTTTGCGCTTGGCTGAGGTTTCGCTAGATAATTTCAGTCGTCTCGATCGTTTGCGCTTGGCTGAGGTTTCGCTAGATAATTTCAGTCGTCTCGATCGTTTGCGCTTGGCTGAGGTTTCGCTAGATAATTTCAGTCGTATCGATCGTTTGTCCTTGGCATTGGTTTCGCTAGATAATTTCAGTCGAATCGATCGTTTGTCCTTGGCTGAGGTTTCGCTAGATAATTTCGGTCGTATCGATCGTTTGAGCTCGGCATTGGTTTCGCTAGATAATTTGAGTCGTCTCGATCGTTTGCCCTTGGCATTGGTTTCGCTAGATAATTTCAGTCGAATCGATCGTTTGCGCTTGGCTTTGGTTTCGCTAGATAATTGATAGGCATATGGCCAGTGGGCCGTACCGACGGCCTTGGCTCGGGCGAGGTTCTTAATTGTAATATTCACATGCCGTACCACTACGCACGGTGATATTAATTTTTTTCAACTCCGCATCGCCGTACCACTACGCACGGTGATGGTCATTTTTTTTTTAAAATTCGGCTACCGTGCCACCAACTACCCTTGGCATTGGTTTCGCTAGATAATTTCAGTCGTCTCGATCGTTTGAGCTCGGCATTGGTTTCGCTAGATAATTTCAGTCGTATCGATCGTTTGCCCTTGGCATTGGGTTTCGCTAGATAATTTCAGTCGAATCGATCGTTTGTCCTTGG
>NW_021768205.1:3139-5375 GCF_005508785.2 Acyrthosiphon pisum
CGTTTTTCCGAGCGCAATAACTCGGGAACGGTTACGATTACCCCGACGACACCGAGAGGTGATCTCGTCGTACTTAACGAGTTCTATCGGATATCGGTGTCCGCAACATTCAACTCGATAATTGGAGATCAGCCGCCGTGCCGCTACGCACGGTGATAGACGGATTTTTGATTTTCGGCCTTACCGCTACGCACGGTGATGGACGGATTTTTCGTTTTTGGCCTAACCGCTACGCACCGCGACGGCATTACCACTACGCGTGCACACCCCCGTCGCACTATATGAAACTCGAGATTTTGTAAATTTGTGAGCGGCTTGGTCGTCGGCGATTCGCCGGCGTCCGATCGCCAATCACGCACGACAGCAAAGCCACGGGCGACGCCGAAGCCGACGCGTCCATCGCCGCGCACCGGTCTGTGCCACTCTCCGGAATGGTATCAGCATCCAGTGCGCCCGTCGATGGTATCCGTCCAAGTTTCGGCGACCGACCCATCTCGCACGCCGAGTGGCAAAACTCAACCGGCGTCGCAGGTCCTCCTCCCGGTGGGCCTCCGACGCGCAAATCGTTTTTCTCGGAAACCGATGACGACTCCCGTTACCGTTTCGCAAGTTACGAGCTCTCGAAGCCAGAACATTCCCGCCGCGGCCGGCCATCGTCGCCGTGCCCGGCGGTCGCCGGGGCGAAGCCCCGGGACGACGGACTTCGCGTCGCGTCCCGGCTTCCCCCACGATCTCGGCTGGGGGCCGTTATAAACCTGGCGAGGGGCGCTGGCGCGGTTATTCTCCATCCGCTCGGAACGGACGGAGTACGCGCCAATCCCGCTCTCGCCAACGCACGGGTCACGTCGCGCCGGGCGCGCTCTCCCCGCTCGCTTGGTCACCGCAGCCGACCGCCGCCCCGCGTTCTGCGGGCTCGGCGCTCGGCGCTCGCGTCGACCGAAGCGCGCGGGTCACGGGCGCCCGTCCGCGCTCGTATCCCACACGAACCGCGGTCGGTCGGGCGCCGTGACCGTACACCGGTCACGTACGTCCGACCTTCCTCGGCGTCGGTTCGCCCGCACGGGCGGACCGGCGCTCGGACGCACGCGTCCCGCGACGAGTGTCCGCGCCGTCGCCGTCGCCGCCCTATGTCTGCGGCGGCGTCGTCGCGGAGCCGTCGCGGGCCGCAGTTGTTGTAAAACCGAGATCCCTGGTTGATCCTGCCAGTAGTCATATGCTTGTCTCAAAGATTAAGCCATGCATGTCTCAGTGCAAGCCGCATTAAGGTGAAACCGCGAAAGGCTCATTAAATCAGTTGTGGTTCCTTAGATCGTACCCAAGTTACTTGGATAACTGTGGTAATTCTAGAGCTAATACATGCCGATAGAGTTCCGACCGTCGCGGCGCCCTCGGGCGTCGCTCGCGGGAGGAACGCTTTTATTAGATCAAAACCGGCCCGTCGCGGCGCGCTTCGTGCGCGTCCCGATCGCGGCCCGCGCAAAGACCTGGTGACTCTGAATAACTTCGAGCTGATCGCACGGTCTCCGTACCGGCGACGCATCTTTCAAATGTCTGCCTTATCAACTGTCGATGGTAGGTTCCATGCCTACCATGGTGGTAACGGGTAACGGGGAATCAGGGTTCGATTCCGGAGAGGGAGCCTGAGAAACGGCTACCACATCCAAGGAAGGCAGCAGGCGCGCAAATTACCCACTCCCGGAACGGGGAGGTAGTGACGAAAAATAACGATACGGGACTCATCCGAGGCCCCGTAATCGGAATGAGAACACTTTAAAACCTTTAAACGAGGATCAATTGGAGGGCAAGTCTGGTGCCAGCAGCCGCGGTAATTCCAGCTCCAATAGCGTATATTAAAGTTGTTGCGGTTAAAAAGCTCGTAGTCGGATCTGTGTCTGGACGGTGCTGGACCACCCTGGCGGTCCGTCGTGTCGCGGCCGGCCGTGTCGCGGGACCACGTGTCCCGTCGGCGCGGTCGCCCGTCGCGCTCGTCAGCCGTCTCGGGGTGTTAGTTACCGGGCACGTCGGGCCGGGACGTATTGTCGGCAGGCGGACACGTGTCTCGTGCTTTCCGGCGCGCCGCGCGGCCACGCGTCGCGCGGTCGTCGGTGTTCGACGAACTGGCGGCCGCCTACTCCAATCTTGCTGCGCGGTGCTCTTCACCGAGTGCCGTCGGCGGGCCGACACGTTTACTTTGAACAAATTAGAGTGCTCAAAGCAGGCTCGAATCTGGCGGGGC
>NW_021768205.1:6434-7978 GCF_005508785.2 Acyrthosiphon pisum
GGTGGTGGTGCATGGCCGTTCTTAGTTGGTGGAGCGATCTGTCTGGTTAATTCCGATAACGAACGAGACTCTGTCCTGCTAACTAGGCGGGTAAACCCGGGTCGGCGTGTGCGCGGCGCTGGCGGTTTCGGCCGTCAGTGTTCGCGTACCCGTCGGCTCGGCCCGGTATCCCCGAACGCGTTCGCCCGTCGTCCACGGCGGTCGTCGGGCGCGGCCGCGCCATCCGCGTCCCGGCGTTCGGCGGGCGTATGTCGGCCGGGGGGCAACCTCCGGTCGGCCTGCGTCCGTCGTGCGTCGGGCTCCGTGGTGAAGCGCGCCGTGTTCGCGGCCGTCGCCGGCGGATCACGATACGTTACTAGGGCTACCGCCGGCTCCCAGGAGCTTAAACTCTTCTTAGAGGGACAGGCGGCGGACGAACATAGCCGCACGAGACTGAGCGATAACAGGTCTGTGATGCCCTTAGATGTTCTGGGCCGCACGCGCGCTACACTGAAGGAATCAGCGTGTTTAACAATCCTGGGCCGACAGGCTTCCGGGTAACCCGCTGAACCTCCTTCGTGCTTAGGGATCGTGGCTTGCAATTTTTCCACGTGAACGAGGAATTCCCAGTAAGCGCGAGTCATCAGCTCGCGTTGATTACGTCCCTGCCCTTTGTACACACCGCCCGTCGCTACTACCGATTGAACGGTCGCATTGAGGTCTTCGGAGTGGACGCGCGTTATTCGGCCCCCTCGGGGGCTGGGTCGTCGCGCGATCGCGAAGATGACCGAAATCGGCCGTTTAGAGGAAGTAAAAGTCGTAACAAGGTTTCCGTATGTGAACCTGCGGAAAGGATCATTAGAGACGGGCCCGCGGTACCGGCGGCACTCGCCGGTCTCGCGCGCGCCTCATCCGACCCCGTGGCCGCGTGCGCTCGCCGACTCGCTCGACGACCGCCCGCGCGCCGCGACCCCCGACCGAGCGTCGACCGAAAGATGGTTAACACGTCGAAAGACCGTACGTGCCCAGTCGTGCGTCCGCGCACGGCGCGTGGCCGTAGAAGTTTCGTCGAACAAAACAAAAAAACAACCGACACCGAGCGGCGGATCACTTGGCTCGTGGATCGATGAAGACCGCAGCTATCTGCGCGTCGTCGTGTAATCCGCAGGTTATACGAACATCGACCAGTCGAACGCACATTGCGGCCTCGGTGACCCGCGGGTCCCGGGCCACGCCTGTCTGAGGGTCGTATACCGGATACTCGGCCAGACCGATGCGCCGCCGGCAGGCGTCCGACGGCACGCCCGTCGGCCGCTCCGGTGGTGCGAGATTGGCGGTTCGACCGGGGAGAGCCGCTCGCGCGGCCGCCTCCGGTCGTCCGCCCAAGTTGTGACGGCAAACAGTCACGGGTTCTCGCGTCGTCAAACGGCACGTCCCCGTCCGCCCGCCGCGCGAGAGCGCGGCCGGGCCGGCTGAGAGTCCACGAGACCTCTCCGGCTTCCGAGAAGCGGACGCGGGCGGTCACCGTACGGGCGGAGCGCGGACCGCAGGCTGCCGTGTAATTT
>NW_021768205.1:9460-10880 GCF_005508785.2 Acyrthosiphon pisum
TTTTGGTAAGCAGAACTGGCGCTGCGGGATGAACCGAACGCCGAGTTAAGGCGCCGAAATCGACGCGTATTCAGAGACCATGAAAGGCGTTGGTTGCTGATGACAGCAGGACGGTGGCCATGGAAGTCGGGAATCCGCTAAGGAGTGTGTAACAACTCACCTGCCCGAAGCAACTAGCTCTGAAAATGGATGGCGCTGGAGCGTCGTGCCCTATACTCGGCCGTCGACGGCATAGTGGGGCCCAGTCGTCGCTCGCGGCGGCCGGTCCCGGCAAGCCTCGACGAGTAGGATGGCGCGGCGGTGTGCGTCGAAGGGCAGGTCGCGAGACCGCCTGGAGCCGCCGTCGGTGCAGATCTTGGTGGTAGTAGCAAATACTCGAGAGGGGCCCTCGGGGGCTGCCGTGGAGAAGGGTTTCTTGTGAACAGCCGTTGTCCAAGAGTCAGTCGATCCTAAGCCCGGGGAGAGATCCTCGTACCACGGGCGAAGGCGTTTTCGAATCGCCCTTGGGGCGAGAGGGAATCCGGTTCGTATTCCGGAACCCGACGCGGAACCGCTCCCTAGTGTTCGGGGCTCTTTTGTCTCGTCTGGGTAACCAGAATGAACTCGAAGAAGCCGCCGGGGGATCTGGGTAGAGTTCTCTTTTCTCTGTGAGCGTTGTACGTCCCTGGAATCCTCTAGCCGGGCGATAGGGACGCGAGCGCGAAGAGCACCGCTCGTTGCGGCGGTGTCCGTGATCCCCACGCGGACCTTGAAAATTCGAGAGAGGGCCACGCGGAGTCTTCGCGTCGGTTCGTACCGATATCCGCAGCAGGTCTCCGAGGTGAGCAGCCTCTAGCCGCATAGAATAATGTAGGTAAGGGAAGTCGGCAAAACCGATCCGTAACTTCGGGATAAGGATTGGCTCTGAGGAGCGTGGCTGCCGGGTTCGGGTCGTCGTAGAAGCGTAGGCGTTTTTGGCGACACCCCGGCCGTCGCCCGTGCGCCCGGTCTTCGGAACGGGAGCCTCGAGGCGGCCGCGGGCCCGTCGCCGTCCGCCGACCGTGGAACCACCGAGCTTCGGTCGCTGGCCGCGTCGCGGCCGGCCGACCGCCTTGGTGTCGGTTCGCCGTCACCGGGCGGTCCGGCCGCCGCGCCGTCGGTCGCGTAGCCGGATCGACAGCCATGTAACGGTCAACTCAGAACTGGCACGGACCAGGGGAATCCGACTGTCTAATTAAAACAAAGCATCGCGATGGCCCGGGACGGGTGTTGACGCGATGTGATTTCTGCCCAGTGCTCTGAATGTCAACGTGAAGAAATTCAAGCAAGCGCGGGTAAACGGCAGGAGTAACTATGACTCTTTTAAGGTAGCCAAATGCCTCGTCATCTAATTAGTGACAGCGCATGAATGGATTAACGAGATTCTCACTGTCCCTATCTA
>NW_021768206.1:0-897 GCF_005508785.2 Acyrthosiphon pisum
CACCAAAAGATGCGCACGGGCGGTGCGGATTTTTTGGTGTATCGAACGGGTGCGTGCGGGGTTTGGGTTGGGTGCGGCGGCGGATCTAGTGTGGCCGTGAGGTCGGGCGACCGTCCGCGGTGGGCTTAGGTCGCAGTTTCTCGCTCGGGTTTTGACCTACGGTCGCGCGCGATGACTTTTTCGCTTAGTTTCGAGCAGCTGAAGCGATAAAGACATCATTCGGCAAAATCGGAGGATCTTTTGGTCAAACTTTTAAGACCGGAGGCGGGCGGCGGGTTTCGGACACTGTGGTCGCGATATCGCGGGCGCGAGTGGACCGATTTCGACGCGCGATGTCTTTGCGTGACGAAGGGGTCAAGACGAAGCGATAGGCACTTGATTCACTCGGATCGGCGCGGGTTTTCCGTCGTAACGAAAAAAAACTGATCGGGAGCGGTACGCAGGTGCGTTTGATCGGACTACTTTTCAAGAGTACCTATCGTTACCGATGAAAACTTTGAAAAAATTCTAAAAAGAACAAGACAATCGGCTAATGAATTGGATGTTGAAGATAGTTTTCCGTTGGGACTAGTGCGAGCTCGGCGAAAATTAAATAAATTCTGGATATGAATCCGGCGATGATCCAGTAGTAGATCGCCAAAAATTAAGAAATTAACTTTTATCAACACTAAAGAACATCTTCTTAATGTCGATATAAACGAAAATACCAAAGATAACAAGATAATATTAACCTACCGTCAGAGTCAAATATTTGTGTCACTACTAAATAAATATGAACGGATTTTTTCAAACCAACCAGAAAAATTACCGAGTTCCAAAGTCAAATAAGTGTCAGACCAGGGGACCCGATTTATCAACGACAAAAACCCAATTACCTATACCAGTCGCAAGGACTCC
>NW_021768206.1:2675-4294 GCF_005508785.2 Acyrthosiphon pisum
TTTGTTATACAAATTTTAAGTTTTAGAATTTTGGAGCTGAAGGATTTCCGAGCGAACTCAGAACTAAGGTAGATGTTTAACGGCACCGTCGAGTAACATTTTTGCCAAAAAAATTACGAAAATTGTTGTTCTAACTAGGAAAGGGTTTAAAAACACGTATTATGTTACCTATATTTTTAATAGAAAGAAGCATATTTTGACATCTGAAACTGTGGTATACGATTTATTTAAATGGCGCTCTATACATTGATGGAAAAACAATTTTGGAAAATGTAACTTTTTCCGAACTAAGGCGTTAGCGACATACCTGTTGACGCCTTTTGTAATAAAAAATTTTCCGTTTTATGAATTTTGGGTTGAAGGATTTCCGAGCGAACTTCAAAACTAAACTAGATGGTTAACGGAACCGTCGAGTAACAATTTTGCCAAAAAAAAATTATCAAATTTGTTGTTCTTACCTGGACAGTGTTTAAGAACACGTATTATGTTACCTAGATTTTTAATAGAAAGAAGTATATTTCGACATACAAACTGTGGTATACAATTTATTTAAATGGCACTCTATACATTGATGGAAAAAAATTTTGGAAAATGTTACTTTTTCCGAACTAAGGTGTTGGCGACATACATGTTGACGCCTTTTGTAATACAAATTTTACGTTTTTTTTAATTTTGAAGTTGAAAGAATTCCGAGCGAACTTCAAAACCAAGCAAGATGGTTAACGGCACCATCGAGTAACACTTTTGCCAAAAAAAATATTTTGAAAATTGTTGTTCTTACTAGGACAGGGATTGAAAACAGTTTTTAAAACTAATATTATGTTACCTAGATTTTTAATAGAAAGGAGCGTTTTTTGACATCTGAATCTGTGGTATACGATTTATTTAAATGACCCTCTATACATTGATGGAAAAACAATTTTTGAAAATGTAGCTTTCGCTCTTGCGCCTGTTGTTGTGCAATCTATAGGCTCTGCCTCTGTATTGGTGCTTGCTGTTGAAGATAAGACGTTAGGACTTCCGGTTAGGTTTCCACCTATTTTTTAATGTACTTAATTTTCTATACAATAAATATAATATAACTTATATAATTAGAATTATTATTATTACAATTAAAGTCACCGTTGTCGTGGTGTAAGTGTGCTTTTGTTGATTATTATGACGATTTAGCTCGTCGTTTATCTGTTCCTGTAAGGATTTTAAATATTCCTCGTCCCTCGCATGGTATTGTAATGGCTTCGTTTTTAACTACGAACAGCCATGTATTTTCGCCTGCTAGTCTGTGCCAGACTGTGGGTTTCGAAAAAAGAATTTTTTTGTTGCAATTACTGGGTATACTAGGTGGACTATTGAAAAGATTTTGCTCACAATTTTGCAATTGGTCATTGACAACGATGGGGTGTTCGTTTGGACAAACGAAGGCGTTTTTCAGAACTATACATTTTTTCAGCTGATGTTCCCCGAATGAAATAAAATTCTTTTGCGTTTTGTCCACTGCTAAGTACGCTGATTCAGCTTCGATTATAATCACTTGATCCAGGGTTAACTGCATAGGTAGTGTTATGACTTCATAGATCATAAATCTCATTCCATTTGTGACGGGTATTTCGATAGAAAAA